>NC_060173.1:11940962-12240962 GCF_021184085.1 Oncorhynchus gorbuscha
TCACTCACACTGCCAAGCTTACCCTAGTAAAACTGACTATCCTACCGATCCTCGACTTCGGGCGATGTCATCTACAAAATGGCTTCCAACACTCTACTTAGCAAACTGGATGCAGTCTATCACAGTGCCATCCGTTTTGTCACTAAAGCACCTTATACCACCCACCACTGCGACTTGTATGCTCTAGTCGGCTGGCCCTCACTACATATTCGTCGCCAGACCCACTGGCTCCAGGTCATCTACAAGTCCATGCTAGGTAAAGCTCCGCCTTATCTCAATTCACTGGTCACGATGGCAACACCCATCCGTAGCACGCGCTCCAGCAGGTGTATCTCACTGATCATCCCTAAAGCCAACACCTCATTTGGCCGCCTTTCGTTCCAGTACTCTGCTGCCTGTGACTGGAACGAATTGCAAAAATCGCTGAAGTTGGAGACTTTTATCTCCCTCACCAACTTCAAACATCAGCTATCCGAGCAGCTAACCGATCGCTGCAGCTGTACATAGTCTATTTGTAAATAGCCCACCCATTTTCACCTACCTCATCCCCATACTGTTTTTATACTGTTTTTTATTTTTACTTTTCTGCTTTTTTTGTACTTTTCTGCTCTTTTGCACACCAATATCTCTACCTGTACATGACCATCTGATCATTTATCACTCCAGTGTTAATCTGCAAAATTGTATTATTCGCCTACCTCCTCATGCCTTTTGCACACATTGTATATAGACTGCCCATTTTTTTTACTGTGTTATTGACTTGTTAATTGTTTACTCCATGTGTAACTCTGTGTTGTCTGTTCACACTGCTATGCTTTATTTTGGCCAGGTCGCAGTTGCAAATGAGAACTTGTTCTCAACTAGCCTACCTGGTTAAATAAAGGTGAAAAAAAAATATGTTCCCTATATAGTGCACTACTTTAGACCAGGGCCCATAGGGGTCTCTTGCTTATATAGTGCACTACTTTTGACCAGGGCCCATAGGGGTCTGTTCCCTATATAGTGCACTACTTTTGACCAGGGCCCATAGGGGTCTGTTCCCTATATAGTGCACTACTTTAGACCAGGGCCCATAGGGGTCTGTTCCCTATATAGTGCACTACTTTAGACCAGGGCCCATAGGGGTCTGTTCCCTATATAGTGCACTACTTTAGACCAGGGCCCATAGGGGTCTGTTCCCTATATAGTGCACTACTTTAGACCAGGGCCCATAGCGCTCCGGTCACAAGTAGAGCACAGGGTTCCGTTAGGGTTCCGTTTGGGATGCGGAGTTGGAGATGCGTTAAGCGCTGACTCTGGAATGGTTGTAATGAAACATATAGCATTACCACAGCTGCTAAGAACGTTTGTTTTTATCATTCTTTTATTTTACAGAGGTGTCTGTTTCTGCCAGTTATAATGAGATGGGGATGTTGTCATGTTTGTCATTTATTATCATGTCTTGTCCCTGTGCTCCCCATGCTATTCGTTTCCCTCTGCTGGTCTTATTTGGTTCTTTCCCTCCTTCTATCCCTCTCTCTCCTCCTCCCTCTCTCACTCTCTCGCTCTCTCTTCTCTCTATCGTTCCGTTCCTGCTCCCAGCTGTTCCTATTCCCCTAATCATCATTTAGTCTTCCCACACCTGTTCCCGATCCTTTCCCCTGATTAGAGTCCCTATTTATTCCTTTGTGATCCGTTCCTGTCCCGTCGGTTCCTTGTTTTGTATTCACCATGCTGTGATTGCGTTTCGCCCTGTCCTGTCGTGTTTTTGCTGTGATTGTGTATCGCCCTGTCCTGTCGTGTTTTTTTGCCTTCATCAGATGCTGCGTGTGAGCAGGTGTCTCTGTCGACTACGGCCTGCGCCTACCCGAAGCGACCTGCAGTCTGTGGCCGCTTCTCCAGTTATTTCCCCTCTACAAGTCTAGAGGATTTCTGTTATTCCCTGTTTGGACTTTAATAAACTCTGTTTCTGTTAAGTCGCTTTTGGGTCCTCTTTCACCTGCATGACAGAAGGAACCGACCAAGGAATGGACCCAGCGACTTCAGACGCTCGTTACACTGCCGTCGAGATCCAAGGAGCCATGCTCGGCAGACACGAGCAGGAATTGTCCGCTGCTCGCCATGCCGTGGAGAACCTGGCCGCTCAGGTTTCCGACCTCTCTGGACAGTTCCAGAGTCTACGTCTCGTGCCACCTGTTACTTCCTGGCCTGCCGAGCCTCCAGAACCTAGGGTTAATAACCCACCTTGCTACTCCGGGCAGCCCACTGAGTGCCGCTCCTTTCTCACGCAGTGTGAGATTGTGTTCTCTCTCCAACCCAACACATACTCTAGAGAGAGAGCTCGGGTTGCTTACGTCATTTCACTCCTTACTGGCCGGGCTCGAGAATGGGGCACAGCTATCTGGGAGGCAAGGGCTGATTGCTCTAACAAATTCCAGAACTTTAAAGAGGAGATGATTCGGGTTTTTGACCGTTCAGTTTTTGGTGGGGAGGCTTCTAGGGCCCTGGCTTCCTTATGCCAAGGTGAACGGTCCATAACGGATTATTCCATTGAGTTTCGCACTCTTGCTGCCTCTAGTGAGTGGAACGAGCCGGCGCTGCTCGCTCGTTTTCTGGAGGGACTCCACGCAGTGGTTAAGGATGAGATTCTCTCCCGGGAGGTTCCTTCAGATGTGGACTCTTTGATTGCTCTCGCCATCCGCATAGAACGACGGGTAGATCTTCGTCACCGGGCTCGTGGAAGAGAGCTCGCATCAACGGTGTTTCCCTGCTCCGCATCGCAACCATCTCCCTCCTCTGGCTTTGAGACTGAGCCCATGCAGCTGGGAGGGATTCGCATCTCGAATAAGGAGAGGGAACGGAGGATCACCAACCGCCTGTGCCTCTATTGCGGAGTTGCTGGACATTTTGTTAATTCATGTCCAGTAAAGCCAGAGCTCATCTGTAAGCGGAGGGCTACAGGTGAGCGCAACTACTCAAGTCTCTCCATCAAGGTCCTGTACTACTTTGTCGGTCCACCTACGCTGGACCGGTTCGGGTGCTACATGTAGTGCCTTGATAGACTCTGGGGCTGAGGGTTGTTTCATGGACGAAGCATGGGTTCGGAAACATGACATTCCTTTCAGAGAGTTAGATAAGCCTACGCCCATGTTCGCCTTAGATGGTAGTCATCTTCCCAGTATCAGATTTGAGACACTACCTTTAACCCTCACAGTATCTGGTAACCACAGTGAGACTATTTCTTTTTTGATTTTCCGTTCACCGTTTACACCTGTTGTTTTGGGTCATCCCTGGCTAGTATGTCATAATCCTTCTATTAATTGGTCTAGTAATTCTATCCTATCCTGGAACGTTTCTTGTCATGTGAAGTGTTTAATGTCTGCCATCCCTCCCGTTTCTTCTGTCCCTACTTCTCAGGAGGAACCTGGCGATTTGACAGGAGTGCCGGAGGAATATCATGATCTGCGCACGGTCTTCAGTCGGTCCCGAGCCAACTCCCTTCCTCCTCACCGGTCGTATGATTGTAGTATTGATCTCCTTCCGGGGACCACTCCTCCTCGAGGTAGACTATACTCTCTGTCGGCTCCCGAACGTAAGGCTCTCGAGGATTATTTGTCTGTGTCTCTTGACGCCGGTACCATAGTGCCTTCTTCTTCTCCGGCCGGGGCGGGGTTCTTTTTGTTAAGAAGAAGGACGGTACTCTGCGCCCCTGCGTGGATTATCGAGGGCTGAATGACATAACGGTTAAGAATCGTTATCCGCTTCCCCTTATGTCATCAGCCTTCGAGATTCTGCAGGGAGCCAGGTGCTTTACTAAGTTGGACCTTCGTAACGCTTACCATCTCGTGCGCATCAGAGAGGGGGACGAGTGGAAAACGGCGTTTAACACTCCGTTAGGGCATTTTGAGTACCGGGTTCTGCCGTTCGGTCTCGCCAATGCGCCAGCTGTTTTTCAGGCATTAGTTAATGATGTTCTGAGAGACATGCTGAACATTTTTGTTTTTGTCTATCTTGACGATATCCTGATTTTTTCTCCGTCACTCGAGATTCATGTTCAGCACGTTCGACGTGTTCTACAGCGCCTTTTAGAGAATTGTCTCTACGTAAAGGCTGAGAAGTGCTCTTTTCATGTCTCCTCCGTTACTTTTCTCGGTTCCGTTATTTCCGCTGAAGGCATTCAGATGGATTCCGCTAAGGTCAAGCTGTCAGTGATTGGCCCGTTCCAAGGTCACGTGTCGAGTTGCAGCGCTTTTTTAGGTTTCGCTAATTTCTATCGGCGTTTCATTCGTAATTTCGGTCAAGTTGCTGCCCCTCTCACAGCTCTTACTTCTGTCAAGACGTGTTTTAAGTGGTCCGGTTCCGCCCAGGGAGCTTTTGATCTTCTAAAAGAACGTTTTACGTCCGCTCCTATCCTCGTTACTCCTGACGTCACTAGACAATTCATTGTCGAGGTTGGCGCTTCAGAGGTAGGCGTGGGAGCCATTCTATCCCAGCGCTTCCAGTCTGACGATAAGGTTCATCCTTGCGCTTATTTTTCTCATCGCCTGTCGCCATCTGAGCGCAACTATGATGTGGGTAACCGTGAACTGCTCGCCATCCGCTTAGCCCTAGGCGAATGGCGACAGTGGTTGGAGGGCGACCGTTCCTTTTGTCGTTTGGACAGACCATAAGAACCTTGAGTACATCCGTTCTGCCAAACGACTTAATGCCCGTCAAGCTCGTTGGGCGTTGTTTTTCGCTCGTTTCGAGTTTGTGATTTCTTACCGTCCGGGTAGCAAGAACACCAAGCCTGATGCCTTATCCCGTCTGTTTAGTTCTTCTGTGGCTTCTACTGATCCCGAGGGGATTCTTCCTTATGGGCGTGTTGTCGGGTTAACAGTCTGGGGAATTGAAAGACAGGTTAAGCAAGCACTCACGCACACTGCGTCGCCGCGCGCTTGTCCTAGTAACCTCCTTTTCGTTCCTGTTTCCACTCGTCTGGCTGTTCTTCAGTGGGCTCACTCTGCCAAGTTAGCTGGTCATCCCGGTGTTCGAGGCACTCTTGCGTCTATTCGCCAGCGCTTTTGGTGGCCGACTCAGGAGCGTGACACGCGCCGTTTCGTGGCTGCTTGTTCGGACTGCGCGCAGACTAAGTCGGGTAACTCTCCTCCTGCCGGTCGTCTCAGACCGCTCCCCATTCCTTCTCGACCATGGTCTCACATTGCCTTAGACTTCATTACCGGTCTGCCTTTGTCTGCGGGGAAGACTGTGATTCTGACGGTTGTCGATAGGTTCTCTAAGGCGGCACATTTCATTCCCCTCGCTAAACTTCCTTCCGCTAAGGAGACGGCACAAATCATTATTGAGAATGTATTCAGAATTCATGGCCTCCCGTTAGACGCCGTTTCAGACAGAGGCCCGCAATTCACGTCACAGTTTTGGAGGGAGTTCTGTCGTTTGATTGGTGCGTCCGTCAGTCTCTCTTCCGGGTTTCATCCCCAGTCTAACGGTCAAGCAGAGAGGGCCAATCAGACGATTGGTCGCATACTACGCAGCCTTTCTTTCAGAAACCCTGCGTCTTGGGCAGAACAGCTCCCCTGGGCAGAATACGCTCACAATCGCTTCCTTCGTCTGCTACCGGGTTATCTCCGTTTCAGAGTAGTCTGGGTTACCAGCCTCCTCTGTTCTCATCCCAGCTTGCCGAGTCCAGCGTTCCCTCCGCTCAGCGTTTGTCCAACGTTGTGAGCGCACCTGGAGGAGGGTGAGGTCTGCACTTTGCCGTTACAGGGCACAGACGGTGAGAGCCGCCAATAAACGCAGGATTAAAAGTCCAAGGTATTGTTGCGGCCAGAGAGTGTGGCTTTCCACTCGCAACCTTCCTCTTACGACAGCTTCTCGTAAGTTGACTCCGCGGTTCATTGGTCCGTTCCGTGTCTCCCAGGTCGTCAATCCTGTCGCTGTGCGACTGCTTCTTCCGCGACATCTTCGTCGCGTCCATCCTGTCTTCCATGTCTCCTGTGTTAAGCCCTTTCTTCGCACCCCGTTCGTCTTCCCTCCCCCCTCCCGTCCTTGTCGAGAGCGCACCTATTTACAAGGTACATAAGATCATGGACATGCGTTCTCGGGGACGGGGTCACCAATACCTAGTGGATTGGGAGGGTTACGGTCCTGAGGAGAGGAGTTGGGTTCCGTCTCGGGACGTGCTGGACCGTTCACTCATCGATGATTTCCTCCGTTGCCGCCAGGATTCCTCCTCGAGTGCGCCAGGAGGCGCTCGGTGAGTGGGGGGGTACTGTCATGTTTGTCATTTATTATCATGTCTTGTCCCTGTGCTCCCCATGCTATTCGTTTCCCTCTGCTGGTCTTATTTGGTTCTTTCCCTCCTTCTATCCCTCTCTCTCCTCCTCCCTCTCTCACTCTCTCGCTCTCTCTTCTCTCTATCGTTCCGTTCCTGCTCCCAGCTGTTCCTATTCCCCTAATCATCATTTAGTCTTCCCACACCTGTTCCCGATCCTTTCCCCTGATTAGAGTCCCTATTTATTCCTTTGTGATCCGTTCCTGTCCCGTCGGTTCCTTGTTTTGTATTCACCATGCTGTGATTGCGTTTCGCCCTGTCCTGTCGTGTTTTTGCTGTGATTGTGTATCGCCCTGTCCTGTCGTGTTTTTTTGCCTTCATCAGATGCTGCGTGTGAGCAGGTGTCTCTGTCGACTACGGCCTGCGCCTACCCGAAGCGACCTGCAGTCTGTGGCCGCTTCTCCAGTTATTTCCCCTCTACAAGTCTAGAGGATTTCTGTTATTCCCTGTTTGGACTTTAATAAACTCTGTTTCTGTTAAGTCGCTTTTGGGTCCTCTTTCACCTGCATGACAGATGTAAAGACGGATCATCCCCCAAAAGGAAGGAGAAAACAAACGTGTTCCCGTTGCTACTCCCTCTGTGACACCATTTGGTGTTTCTCTTAAACACATGGCGTGCTACGTTTGTCTGTCTGCCTTCACTGCTTGTTAAAGACTAAACAGGGTCAGGTACCACAGGAGGTGTGATGCTTTCAGCAGCAGCTTACCGCCTGTTTTTTTTTAGGAAGCTGTCACATCACTCACACAATCAAAGCAAAATGTGGAGGCAAACGAGGAAAGCAAGACTTGCAAATGATATTCACCTGTCAATCTAGATGTGTTTCATTCTAAGTCGACAGCTTCTCATTATAATTACGGTCCTGTTGTTTTTGGTTTATTCCAAGAGGTGGTTACTGATTTTAATCGAGTTGTGCCCTTAGTTTTTTATCTACTCTTAGTTTATTTATTTATTACCTTTATCTAAGCAGGTAAGTTAAACACGTTCTCCTTTCTGTGTTAAAAGCCAGGCATTAGTAAATCTATGTCTTGTTATTCTGGATTTGTCAAGTCAATCAACCATACAGTATTGTACTAAACTAAAGCATATCTTTACCATCTAAAAGTCTACTTATACTCCACTGGCTGTGAAGAGCCATTTTCAACCTTCAATTAACCACGCCCCTTTTTTCTTGGCTTGTTAGATGACAAGCTACCATCTTGCCATGTCTGGAAAATGAAAGGACTGGCGTGTTTCTGTGGCAAACACAGTTCAGAGTTTAGTTTAATGTAAAGAACAATAGGTTCAGAAGGGGACATAGAATGCAGAGAGTAAAGTAGGTCATTGGCTCTCTACATTGCATCAATAGGTATGTGTCCCTCATCCTCTCAATGGGGGGTTGTCACCGTCTCATTCATTATCTGATGAAATGGTTCCTGGCACCACATGCCTACCATACACAATAGAGTTTTGCCTACATAAAGTCAAGCACAAACCTTGTGGTTCTTTGATGGATATTAATTTCACAACAGCTGCCTGGGCTCTCTCTCTTTTGGTTATTTTATGCGGGCTAGGCGTCTGTCTGTCGGGCTTCTAATAATTTTACTGGGTTTGGTCTCATTTGTGAGACACGCGCACACACACACACACACGTCAAGTCGAGGTGTGTGTGTGTAATCTCCTTTATTATTAATCTTGCAGAGAGGAAATGTCATGTTGTCGTCTCAGTGCAGGCAGATTCCTCCATGGCAACGGCTTCATCAGTTCATTATAGATTACCACTCTTCGGCCCGGATAAGACGCCGCACGGCACACTTTCACCTAAAGAGTAGTGTTTTCCTTTTGTCAGGAGAATTTGCATTGAGATCTACAGGCTTCTCTCTGCCAGACGCTAGTCTCATCATTCTCCTAATGGATCAAAACAGCCTGTCTGTGTGTTTGTGTGGTAACTCACTGTGAGGAGATTCCAACAGAAGCAACCCTTGATAAAATCTCTTATAAGCTGATTTTTCTTTTCTTGTTGTGTGCCCTACTTCCCCCTGCCATTCTATACCCCTGAATCAGTGTTCCTCCTGTCATTCAGATCCTTTGATGTGATATCACAGAGAGTTGTACCTGGTCAGGCCACCCAGGCTGCAGGTCTGAGGTGTGGGAGAGATTTGTGAGTGGAGCTGGTAGATGTCTGATGCAGTGTCTGGATTTTAAATGTATTTGTTTTTATTTAACCAGGCAAGTCAGTTGAGAACAAATTCTTATATACAATGACGGCCTACCCCGACCAAACACTAACCCAGACAATGCTGGGCGAATTGTGCGCTGCCCTATGGGACTCCCGATCACAGCCGGTTGTGATACAGCCTGGAATCGAACCAGGGTCTACAGTGACGCCTCTAGCATTGTGGTGCTGTGCCTTAGACCGCTGCACCATGAGACAGAGGAAGAAGCAGTGGCTGTGGTGGTGGCTTTGTCAGTGTCTCTGCCTCGGCTTCTGTCTGTATCTGCAGAGGTTATGCTGTCCATTGAGACCTTGGTGGGCTGTTCTGTTGGGCCTGTAGTAGGGATGTGCACGGTTATTCAAATATCCATACGGACATTAGTATTCGAATACTAGTGTGATTATTCATTTTTGCGAAAAATAAATGTAAATATCCATGTGACATTGTTACATACATTGTAACATACATGACATTTCAAATGACTAATTTAATCAAATATATTTTCTATGTTTTATGACGTGCCCCATAAAAAAGGCCGGTAGTGTTCATGTGTGTAGCTTGTTGTTTATGTTGGCCAATCACAGCAGGCAAAGAGGCTCAGAGTGTAGCAAGTGGATCAAGTTCACTAATGCAAAACTAATGGAATGCAAGATGGACCAACACTACAAAACTAATGCAGTGCAAGATGGACCAACACTACAGAACTAATGGAATGCAAGATGGACCAACACTACGGAACTAATTCAATGCAAGATGGACCAACACTACGGAACTAATGCAGTGCAAGATGGACCAACACTACGGAACTAATGCAGTGCAAGATGGACCAACACTACGGAACTAATGCAGTGCAAGATGGACCAACACTACGGAACTAATGCAGTGCAAGATGGACCAACACTACGGAACTAATGCAGTGCAAGATGGACCAACACTACGGAACTAATGCAGTGCAAGATGGACCAACACTACAGAACTAATGCAGTGCAAGATGGACCAACACTACAAAACTAATGGAATGCAAGATGGACCAACACTACAAAACTAATGGAATGCAAGATGGACCAACACTACGGAACTAATGCAGTGCAAGATGGACCAACACTACGGAACTAATGCAGTGCAAGATGGACCAACACTACAGAACTAATGCAGTGCAAGATGGACCAACACTACAAACCTAATGGAATGCAAGATGGACCAACACTACGGAACTAATGCAGTGCAAGATGGACCAACACTACAGAACCAATGCAGTGCAAGATGGACCAACACTACGGAACTAATGCAGTGCAAGATGGACCAACACTATAGAACTAATGGAATGCAAGATGGACCAACACTACGGAACTAATGCAGTGCAAGATGGACCAACACTACAAAACTAATGGAATGCAAGATGGACCAACACTACAAAACTAATGGAATGCAAGATGGACCAACACTACGGAACTAATGCAGTGCAAGATGGACCAACACTACAGAACTAATGCAGTGCAAGATGGACCAACACTACAAAACTAATGGAATGCAAGATGGACCAACACTACGGAACTAATGCAGTGCAAGATGGACCAACACTACAAAACTAATGGAATGCAAGATGGACCAACACTACAGAACTAATGCAGTGCAAGATGGACCAACACTACGGAACTAATGCAGTGCAAGATGGGCCAACACTACATAACTAATGCAGTGCAAGATGGACCAACACTACAGTACTAATGCAGTGCAAGATGGACCAACACTACAGAACTAATTCAATGCAAGTTGGACCAACACTACAGAACTAATGCAGTGCAAGATGGACCAACACTACAAAACTAATGGAATGCAAGATGGACCAACACTACAAAACTAATGGAATGCAAGATGGACCAACACTACGGAACTAATGCAGTGCAAGATGGACCAACACTACAGAACTAATGCAGTGCAAGATGGACCAACACTACAAAACTAATGGAATGCAAGATGGACCAACACTACGGAACTAATGCAGTGCAAGATGGACCAACACTACAGAACTAATGCAGTGCAAGATGGACCAACACTACAGAACTAATGCAGTGCAAGATGGACCAACACTACATAATTAATGCAATACAAGATGGACCAACACTACAGAATTAATGCAGTGCAAGATGGACCAACTCTACAAAACTAATGCAGTGCAAGATGGACCAACACTACAGAACTAATGCAGTGCAAGATGGACCAACTCTACAAAACTAATGCAGTGCAAGATGGACCAACACTACAGAATTAATGCAGTGCAAGATGGACCAACTCTACAAAACTAATGCAGTGCAAGATGGACCAACTCTACAAAACTAATGCAGTGCAAGATGGACCAACACTACAGAACTAATGCAGTGCAAGATGGACCAACTCTACAAAACTAATGCAGTGCAAGATGGACCAACACTACAGAACTAATGCAGTGCAAGATGGACCAACACTACAGAACTAATGCAGTGCAAGATGGACCAACTCTACAAAACTAATGCAGTGCAAGATGGACCAACACTACAGAATTAATGCAGTGCAAGATGGACCAACTCTACAAAACTAATGCAGTGCAAGATGGACCAACTCTACAAAACTAATGCAGTGCAAGATGGACCAACACTACAGAACTAATGCAGTGCAAGATGGACCAACTCTACAAAACTAATGCAGTGCAAGATGGACCAACACTACAGAACTAATGCAGTGCAAGATGGACCAACACTACAGAACTAATGCAGTGCAAGATGGACCAACACTACAGAACTAATGCAGTGCAAGATGGACCAACACTACAGAACTAATGCAGTGCAAGATGGACCAACACTACAGAACTAATGCAGTGCAAGATGGACCAACACTACAGAACTAATGCAGTGCAAGATGGACCAACACTACAGAACTAATGCAATGCAAGATGGACCAACACTATAGAACTAATGCAGTGCAAGATGGACCAACACTACAGAACTAATGCAGTGCAAGATGGACCAACACTACAGAACTAATGCAGTGCAAGATGGACCAACACTACGGAAATAATGTAATGCAAGGTGGACCAACACAACAGAACTAATGCAGTGCAAGATGGACCAACACTACGGAAATAATGTAATGCAAGGTGGACCAACACAACAGAATTAATGCAATACAAGATGGACCACCACTACGGAATTAATGCAGTGCAAGATGGACCAACACTACAAAACTAATGGAATGCAAGGTGGACCAACACAACAGAATTAATGCAATACAAGATGGACCAACACTACGGAATTAAAATTTAGCGAAATGAGATGGAGTTGGCTGCAACGAGCAACCAACAGGTTTGAGAGTTTAAAATTTGATTTTACAATGTAAAATACATAAAGAAGCCACACTAGGCAACCAATACATGTACCATAATTGCTGAGGATTATACACACGAAATGTCCAAGACTTGTTTCTATTGTGGACATCTATTGCTAGGCAAGTGGCTGCAGGGCAAAACAAGTGACGTGGGCACTGTGTGCCATACGTTCAACCGTACACAATATTTAGATTTATACAATAAAAGCAGATATACACAGCTAACACATCAGTCCACTAGCAGCATGATTTGTTCCACTCTACCACTGCCATATATGAAACCTGTTCTGGCCAGCACCTCTCTTGAATCGTCATGGCACAAAAATTGCGGCACTGCCTCTCATGGTGTAGGAATGAGAGTATATGGTGTTGGAATGAGTAAATATATGGGCCAATCCCAGCTTCAGCTAAATTACCTTGTTATCAACTGATAGCCACTGTAGTTCACAAAGCTGAGAAGGGTCAAGCACGGCTCCGAGGGCTAAGATTCAGAATTGTTCTTGAACTTAGGGGAGCTACTGTACCAGGTAGTGCATGCATAGTCAACGTGAGGCTGCACTAACAGTCCTTAATGATTGCATCATGTTATGGGTATGCTTGTAGTCACCACCATGCTTGAAAATATGGAGAGTGGTCCTCAGTAAAGTGTTGTATTCGATTTGACCCAAACATAACACTTTGTATTCAGGACAAAATGTTATTTGCTTTGACACATTTTTTTCAGTATTACTTTAGTGTCTTGTTGCAAACAGGATGCATGTTTTGGAATATATTTTATCCTTCCTTCTTTTCATTCTGTCATTTAGGTTAGTATTGAGGAGTAACTACAATGTTGTGGATCCATCCTCAGTTTTCTCCTATCACAGCCATTCAACTCTGTAACTGTTTTAAAGTCACCATTGGCCTCATGGTAAAATCCCTGAGTGGTTTCCTTCCTCTCCGGAAACTCAGTTAGGGAGGACGCCTGTATCTCTGTAGTGACTTGGTGTATTGATACACCATCCAAAGTGTAATTAATAACTTCATCATGCTCAAAAGGATTTTCAATGTCTGCTTCTTTGCGAGACATTGGATAACGTCCCCGGTCTTTGTGGTTGAATCCGTGGTTTGAAATTCACTGCTCAACTGAGGAACCTTACAGATTATTGTATGTGTGAGTTACAGAGATAAGGTAGTCATTCAAAAATCATGTTAAACACTATTATGTGACTTGTTAAGCACATTTTTACTCCTGAACTTATTTAGGCTTGATATAACAAAGGTAATGAATACTTATTGACTCATTTCAGCATTTCATCTTTAATCAATTAGCAAACATTTTGAAAAACATAATTCCACTTTGACATTATGGGGTATTGTGTGTAGGCCAGTGACAAAAATTCTCTATTTAAGTCATTTTAAATGCATGCTGTAACACCAACAAAAAATGAAAAAAATTAAGAGGGTGTCAATACTTTCTGAAGGTACTGTACTTAAAACAGTTCTTGTCTGGTGATTTAACTAAAATAATCTTAGAGACAAATAAAAGGGACTCCGTTTTCCCCCCAAATGAAGACACAGCATATGTCTGTCAGCCAGATACTCGTCATTTCTGCACTAAGAGCTGGCTCTCAACCATCCTCTTGTCTCTGTGAGAGACCATATACATATAACAACAGTGGACAGCAACAAGCTGATTTCATGTAAAAGTATATAATAACAGGAAGAGTAGTGGCCCTAAAACACTTCCTTGTGGCACTCCACAGCCGATAAACCTTGCATATAATAACGGTGCCATTGACATCCACACTCTGATACCTTCCTGCCAGATATGACTTGAACTACTATGCTGCTAAAACCTAGGGCCCTTAGCTTGTAGAGTAGTATCTGGCGGTCTATGGTATCTAAGGCTTTCTGGTCTAGTAACACCATCCCACAACATTTTACATCATCAATCTCTGGGGAGAAAGTGCCAAATGTGGCCTCAATTAGGGTATACAATGTCCACATATTTAGATTTTTACACATCTAACAAATCACTCCACTAGCAGCAGAATGGCTTTACATTGGGCACGCTAGCTGGCTATCTCAACATTTAGACTACTTCAGACTACTTCAGTCAAGACAGGCACTGTTATATAACATGATAAATAACATGCTACATGTTAGGTGTTAGGTTGTTTTTGACTGTAGCCAAGTTGCGTCTCTCTCTCTGGCTCCGTCTGCTCGTTCTCATCTCACCAGCACCTCCGCCGCTGCAGCAATAGAACGCCAGCCTCTGCCTCTCCCTCGCGAAGCAGTGCTCAGGTTAGAAACTTGAGTAAAACAATAGAAAACTTGTGTATTTCAAATATCCAGAGAAATTGCTGATATTATTTCAACCCCCCCATCCATAGCCTGTAGTTCGGGACAGCCAGCTGTCCTGTACCCTGCTCCTGTGTTTACTCATTTACTGACAGGCCCCTCTGCGGCTGTGGAACAGGGTACGGCACCAGTCAGAATTATACATGCCTACAAATCTTATAACACAGCTCTGGTAACAACCTGGAAACAGATGGAACCTGCTGGAATACGTGGGTTGGGTTCCTTCACTGCTACACTGGGTAGCGCTCAGCCCTTTGGGTCTTCTCCGCATGACCTATATCTGTGGTGAAATAATTTGGGTAAGACATTCTATGAAGCCCATATCAATGGTGCATTAAATGCATTATAAAACATGTTGCTACGCAGTAATAATGCAGTATATTATCAACGTTAGGGCATGACTGTGTGGTATGGTGAAAGTTAGTCTACCAAGTAAATGGGGCTTTTCAGAAGATAAATTATTGAAAGCACGAGGAAGGAAGTGTATATTTTGTTTGCTCTCATAGTTGATAGTGTACTGTATATATTACTTCAGACTCAATATATTCCTCTGCTGCTGAAAAACAGGAAAACACCCATCACTCAACGCCATATCCACTACCTAACAAGTTATTTTTTAAATATTTCTTTTTACATCTGGGATGAATCATTCTCTTTCAAGTGTCATGAAATCATTACGCTTTAACACTGTGTATTTACATCCTCAGATCAGTGCCATTTAACCACATGATCACTGAGACCAGTGTGCGTTTTCATTCAAAGTGCCTTCATGTGGCATTTATAACGAACTGCTCAGTAGATCACACTACTACTCCTGTACGGCAGTGTAACATCAGAGTGATCCACAGCCCAGTGTCACCACAGAGTATAAGCTCCATTACAACACCATTATCCCATTAAAAACCTCTCTGAACTGGATTTACCAACTGGAAAATGAAAGGGAAATATTAAAACCCTTCATGAATAGACTACATGTTCCACTACTTTCAGTGACTGTCAGGCAGCCAAAAGATACATTTTGAATAAAGAATAATTAGGGACGGATGAAGATGAATGAAGCATAGGCAAATAATGAACCCATTGAAATTCCTGGAGGAGACAGGAGTTATAATTTGTTGTTAGCCGAGACCCAGTGAAGTAAAATAGGAGGATTCAGAGATATCATTTAAATCAAACTGTCTATTCTTACTCAGGAAACATCAGGAGGTCAAGAAAGATACATACATGTGTCTGTGGAGGAAAATTAGAGAAGCTTCAATAAACCATATTGGTATTTTCTGTCAAACTACAAATTGCAAGACAGATATTCCCTGTGACTGCAATGGTTTACTACGTTTTGATTATGATACATGGCAAATCAGGTGGAATATCTTGTATGTTCGTGTTTACATTTCACAGGAAAATCAAAATCAACAAGACCCTTCGTAATATGAACCCAAAGCCTTGGAGAGAGGACTGCTATTAATGATCTCACAGAGCCTCACAGATGATATGAACCCAAAACCTTGGAGAGAGGACTGCTATTAATGATCTCACAGAGCCTCACAGATGATATGAACCCAAAGCCTTGGAGAGAGGACTGCTATTAATGATCGCACAGAGCCTCACAGATGATATGAACCCCAAAGCCTTGGAGAGAGGACTGCTATTAATGATCTCACAGAGCCTCACAGATGATATGAACCCAAAACCTTGGAGAGAGGACTGCTATTAATGATCTCACAGAGCCTCACAGATGATATGAACCCAACGCCTTGGATAGAGGACTGCTATTAATGATCTCACAGAGCCTCACAGATGATATGAACCCAAAGCCTTGGAGAGAGGACTGCTATTAATGATCTCACAGAGCCTCACAGATGATATGAACCCAAAGCCTTGGAGAGAGGACTGCTATTAATGATCGCACAGAGCCTCACAGATGATATGAACCCAAAGCCTTGGAGAGAGGACTGCTATTAATGATCTCACAGAGCCTCACAGATGATATGAACCCAAAGCCTTGGAGAGAGGACTGCTATTAATGATCTCACAGAGCCTCACAGATGGTCTCTTCCCCCTCCATCCCTGTGCAGGCGTGAGACGTGAATGACTAATGAAAATGAATGGCCGAGTCCACTCACCCTGATTGACCAACCGTTTCTCATCAATAATTCTAATCAATGAGCAAAACCTCAAATCAAATCAAATCAAATCAAATTTTATTTGTCACATACACATGGTTAGCAGATGTTAATGCGAGTGTAGCGAAATGCTTGCCTCCAAGAAGTAAAGCCAGAATGGAAGAAAGGCCCTCAAGGCGTCAACAGAGTACAGCAGTCAGGCAAAGCTCCAGTACAGTAGGCTACAATAATGAATACAGGGGTAGAATTATGAAAAGGTATTTTTTCCTATGTGATCCCATTGAATAAGTGATGCAATTCGAAGGTACAACCCTCCTGGGATCTCATCAATGTAAATACCTAGAATTCACCCTGGAAAACTCCTTTTTAAATGTGAATATGATTTCAGCATGAGAACTGTGTTCCTCCTAATTCTACTCTTACACGTTATCAAGTCCCAATATACAGTAGGTCATGATTTTATTACAGCATCCTCTCTGGAATGTTCCCAAGTCCGCATTAAGTTTGAGGAGCTGAATCACACAGGAACAATATATGAGTCAGATACAGTCCTGAGCCCCACTGGAAAAACTCCTCCATTTTTTTAGTTATTGTTATTTATTTCACCTTTATTTAACCAGGTAGGCTAGTTGAGAACACCTTTATTTAACCAGGGAGGCTAGTTGAGAACACCTTTATTTAACCAGGTAGGCCAGTTGAGAACACCTTTATTTAACCAGGTAGGCCAGTTGAGAACACCTTTATTTAACCAGGTAGGCCAGTTGAGAACACCTTTATTTAACCAGGTAGGCCAGTTGAGAACACCTTTATTTAACCAGGTAGGCCAGTTGAGAACACCTTTATTTAACCAGGGAGGCTAGTTGAGAACACCTTTATTTAACCAGGTAGGCCAGTTGAGAACACCTTTATTTAACCAGGTAGGCTAGTTGAGAACACCTTTATTTAACCAGGTAGGCCAGTTGAGAACAAGTTCTCATTTACAACTGCGACCTGGCCAAGATAAAGCAAAGCACTGTGATACAAGTCAATAACACAATAGAAAAAAAGTCTATATACAGTGTGTGCCAATGGCGTGAGGAGGTAAGGCAATAAATAGGCCATAGTAGCAAATATCAGCTATATAGAACAGGGTGCCACAGGGAGCAGGAAAACATACAGACCTTGTTTTATAAAGATTTAAAGATTTTCAAAATTGTTCACACAATTTTTTAGTTTTGGGGGGACATTTTTATTCTCACCAACAATCTTTTTGATTGTATTGAATAACAATAACATAGAACTGTAACACAAACATAGAACCTCTACTGCAATTAGATACCCAGCACTAAAACAGCACATACATTTCAACAACAAGAGTACAGTAGAATATGAATTTCCTGAATGTGTTTGGTGCCAAAAAGTGTGTAATTAACTACACACCATAGCTATGTAGGTTGAGACTTGGGAGAATAGTCCATACATTCTATTGTGATCTAAAAGCTAGGATTACCAGGAATACAATCATCCACATCGACATAAACCTCAAGAAAAACACCTCAGACGATGGCCATTCATACATCAGTGTGAACAGGTACAAAATATGCAGATGGTATTGTTGAATAATTCTCCGTCCTCGTCTTCGCCTGGGTCCCAAATGTCACCATATTCCCTATATAGTGCACTGCTTTTGACAAGAGCCTCATTGGCTGTAGTGCACTACATAGGGAATATGGTGATAGGGAATATGGTGCCATTTGGAACGTACACCTCCAAACGTACATTTGGAGCGTACACTGTCCTTGGGCTCTAAAGAGATTTAGCATAATAGGTTACATGTTGATATTAGACAATAGGAACAGGATAATGATGATCTAACAGTATAAATTACATTACATCCACCAAGCCTGGTATTATTGCAATGTACCACTTCTGGGGGTAGGATAGGGTGTGAGAATCATCCTGGGGGGGGGGGGGGGGGGTAGTATCATCCCGGCAGGTCGCTGTGGGGTAGGACTGGGTGGGAGGATCATCCTGGCAGGTCTCTGTGGGGGGGACAGGGTGGTAGGATCATCCTGGCAGGTCTCTGGGGGGAGGGGGGCAGGGTTGTAGGATCATCCCGGCAGGTCTCTGTGGGGTGGGACTGGGTGGGAGGATCATCCTGGCAGGTCTCTGGGGGGGGGACAGGGTGGTAGGATCATCCTGGCAGGTCTCTGTGGGGTGGGACAGGGTGGTAGGATCATCCCGGCAGGTCTCTGGGGGAGGGGGGACAGGGTGGTAGGATCATCCTGGCAGATCTCTGGGGGGGGGGGGGGGGGCAGGGTTGTAGGATCATCCTGGCAGGTCTCTGAGGGGTGGGACAGGGTGGTAGGATCATCCCGGCAGGTCTCTGTGGGGTGGGACAGGGTGGGAGGATCATCCTGGCAGGTCTCTGTGGGGTGGGACAGGGTTGTAGGATCATCCTGGCAGGTCTCTGGGAGGTGGGACAGGGTGGTAGGATCATCCTGGCAGGTATAAAACCCACTGGCTCCATGTCATCAACAAGAACCTGCTAGGTAAAGTCCCCACTTATCTCAGCTCACTGGTCACCATAGCATCTCCCACCTGTAGCACACGCTCCAGCAGGTATATCTCTCTAGTCACCCCCAAAACCAATTATTTATTTGGCCGCCTCTCCTTCCAGTTCTCTGCTGCCAATGACTAGAACGAACTACAAAAATCTCTGAAACTGGAAACACTTATCTCCCTCACTAGCTTTAAGCACCAACTGTCAGAGCAGCTCACAGATTACTGCACCTGTACATAGCCCACCTATAATTTAGCCCAAACAACTACCTCTTTCCCAACTGTATTTAATTTATTTATTTATTTTGCTCCTTTGCACCCCATTATTTTTATTTCTACTTTGCACATGCTTCCATTGCAAAACTACCATTCCAGTGTTTTACTTGCTATATTGTATTTACTTTGCCACCATGGCCTTTTTTGCCTTTACCTCCCTTCTCACCTCATTTGCTCACATCGTATATATAACTTGTTTCTACTGTATTATTGACTGTATGTTTGTTTTACTCCATGTGTAACTGTGTCGTTGTATCTGTCGAACTGCTTTGCTTTATCTTGGCCAGGTCGCAATTGTAAATGAGAACTTGTTCTCAACTTGCCTACCTGGTTAAATAAAGGTGAAATAAAATAATAAATATTTTAAATGTAGGTGAAGTCTGGAAATTATTTATTTTACTAGGCAAGTCAGTTAAGAACAAATTCTTATTTTCAATGACGGCCGAGGAACAGTGGGTTAACTGCCTGTTCAGGGGCAGAACGACAGATTTGTACCTTGTCAGCTCGGGGGTCTGAACTTGCAACCTTCTGGTTACTAGTCCAACACTCTAACCACTAGGCTACCCTGCTGCCTCAGGCGGCAAATGGAACCCTATTCATCCTCTGTGCCCTGGTAAACAGTAGTGCACTCCATGGGGAATAGGTGCCCTTTGGGACACTCCCTCTGGGACCATGTTGCTGTTTGTTTTGACTGATCAGTCAGTGATTTGATCAAAGGCCACCATCTGTACAGTGGGTCCTCATTTAAAAGTTGCATCATACTGCAGCACAGCTTGCAGGACTCTGCGGTATGGTGTTGATATCCAGCAAGGAGCAGAGCAGACTCCAGGTGGGGGGATGATCTAAGAACTACTGTTTCTACCAATCCCATTGGTGATGTAAAGTTCAGAACTAGAGGTTTGGTCCAATCATCACTTCTGTTCTGACTGAACTTTTTTCTGACTGGATTTAACTTTGGGTCCAGAAATGGCCATGGGGGTACAACATGACTGAGAGCCAAAACGTCACTTCACATCGTTATTTGCGTACCATCAGAGATACTCAGCTACAGTAGACCAGCCAGGTTAATTTTTAAAATCAGTTTTTCATCAAAATTTCAAGTTCTCTGCTCAGAGCCTGTGAGGGTCTAATGACAATACCCCTGTGCTACAATGTCTCAGAGTGTCTTTCATAATGACCAATCTGGTTTTAAAAAAGGGTCCTTGAAGAATAGAGATGTTGAGATAGTAAAAAAAAAAAGGTCATTACCATTACTTACAGTTATTTGAAGGTTTCCGACACCTATTAGTCATATCACATTGTATAAACACTGGTTATAGAACGTTTTGTACGGGCCTTGTGCATAAAAGGCTGAAAATCACTGACTATTCCAATGTGTATAGACAAAATTATTTTCAATAATTGCAAAATTCATAACTGCACAATTTCCCCGAAAGTGAATTGATACCTTGATATTTAACTTCATTCCCCACATACAAATGTGACCAATATTACATTCTGAGTAAGAAAGCCTTGATGTATCAAAACTGTCACCTCTACTCCAGCTCCCCCTCTCCGGTCTACTAACCACCGGTCCTGGCAAACCATCATTACAAACCATCATTACGCACACCTGCGCCTCATCTTTAGGCACACCTGGAAGTAATCACTTCCCTTATTACTCCCCCTTTATCTTGCACTCCATTGTTATCACACATCAGGCAGCATTATTTCTGTGTTCATTTTCAGATGCATCGCTTGTTTGTTTAGTCTCTCGATGTTCGTTCTGATTAAATGCACCTGCTTCCTGACTCCCTGCATCTTCATTACAAAAACATACAGTGTAGAGCTGTTAGGACATTGGTTGAACACAGTATCTTAAGAATATACAGTGACTTGCGAAAGTATTCGGCCCCCTTGAACTTTGCGACCTTTTGCCACATTTCAGGCTTCAAACATAAAGATATAAAACTGTATTTTTTTGTGAAGAATCAACAACAAGTGGGACACAATCATGAAGTGGAACGACATTTATTGGATATTTCAAACTTTTTTAACAAATCAAAAACTGAAAAATTGGGCGTGCAAAATTATTCAGCCCCCTTAAGTTAATACTTTGTAGCGCCACCTTTTGCTACGATTACAGCTGTAAGTCGCTTGGGGTATGTCTCTATCAGTTTTGCACATCGAGAGATTGAATTTTTTTCCCATTCCTAGTTGCAAAACAGCTCGAGCTCAGTGAGATTGGATGGAGAGCATTTGTGAACAGCAGTTTTCAGTTCTTTCCACAGATTCTCGATTGGATTCAGGTCTGGACTTTGACTTGGCCATTCTAACACCTGGATATGTTTATTTTTGAACCATTCCATTGTAGATTTTGCTTTATGTTTTGCATCATTGGCTTGTGGCAAACTTTAAACAACACTTTTTATGGATATCTTTAAGAAATGTCTTTCTTCTTGCCACTTCCATAAAGGCCAGATTTGTGCAATATACGACTGATTGTTGTCCTATGGACAGAGTCTCCCACCTCAGCTGTAGATCTCTGCAGTTCATCCAGAGTGATCATGGGCCTCTTGGTTGCATCTCTGATCAGTCTTCGCCTTGTATGAGCTGAAAGTTTAGAGGGACGGCCAGGTCTTGGTAGATTTGCAGTGGTCTGATACTCCTTCCATTTCAATATTATCGCTTGCACAGTGCTCCTTGGGATGTTTAAAGCTTGGGAAATCTTTTTGTATCCAAATCCGGCTTTAAACTTCTTCACAACAGTATCTCGGACCTGCCTGGTGTGTTCCTTGTTCTTCATGATGCTCTCTGCGCTTTTAACGGACCTCTGAGACTATCACATTGCATGTGCATTTATACGGAGACTTGATTACACACAGGTGGATTGTATTTATCATCATTAGTCATTTATGTCAACATTGGATCATTCAGAGATCCTCACGGAACTTCTGGAGAGAGTTTGCTGCACTGAAAGTAAAGGGGCTGAATAATTTTTCATGCCCAATTTTTCGGTTTTTGATTTGTTAAAAAAGTTTGAAATATCCAATAAATGTTGTTCCACTTCATGATTGTGTCCCACTTGTTGTTGATTCTTCACAAAAAAATACAGTTTTATATCTTTATGTTTGAAGCCTGAAATGTGGCAAAAGGTCGCAAAGTTCAAGGGGGCCGAATACTTTCGCAAGGCACTGTATATAATTAGAAATTAACACTTCCTTTTCTGATTATCAGAGATCCATATTCCCAGAATTATCTTATTGAGGATGCAAGCTGGGAATGTGTTTGTGCTATCTGGGATCCGCGGGATGTCACAACACTAATGTTTTTTTTTTATGTTTTATTTCACCTTTATTTAACCAGGTAAGCTAGTTGAGAACACCTTTATTTAACCAGGTAGGCTAGTTGAGAACCCCTTTATTTAACCAGGTAGGCTAGTTGAGAACACCTTTATTTAACCAGGTAGGCTAGTTGAGAACCCCTTTATTTAACCAGGTAAGCTAGTTGAGAACACCTTTATTTAACCAGGTAGGCTAGTTGAGAACCCCTTTATTTAACCAGGTAGGCTAGTTGAGAACACCTTTATTTAACCAGGTAGGCTAGTTGAGAACCCCTTTATTTAACCAGGTAAGCTAGTTGAGAACACCTTTATTTAACCAGGTAGGCTAGTTGAGAACACCTTTATTTAACCAGGTAGGCTAGTTGAGAACACCTTTATTTAACCAGGTAAGCTAGTTGAGAACACCTTTATTTAACCAGGTAAGCTAGTTGAGAACACCTTTATTTAACCAGGTAGGCTAGTTGAGAACACCTTTATTTAACCAGGTAGGCTAGTTGAGAACACCTTTATTTAACCAGGTGAATAATTACCCCATTGAGGTTGAAATGTAAAATTGTTAAGGGTAGATAAGGGACCTGCTCTCTACATCACCTACCACTCAGTGAGCAGCTTAAATCAGACCTGCTCTCTAAACCACCTAACACTCAGTGAGCATCTTAAATCAGACCTGCTCTCTAAACCACCTAACACTCAGTGAGCAGCTTAAATCAGACCTGCTCTCTAAACCACCTAACACTCAGTGAGCAGCTTAAATCAGACCTGCTCTCTAAACCACCTAACACTCAGTGAGCATCTTAAATCAGACCTGCTCTCTAAACCACCTAACACTCAGTGAGCAGCTTAAATCAGACCTGCTCTCTACATCACCTACCACTCAGTGAGCAGCTTAAATCAGACCTGCTCTCTAAACCACCTAACACTCAGTGAGCATCTTAAATCAGACCTGCTCTCTAAACCACCTAACACTCAGTGAACAGCTTAAATCAGACCTGCTCTCTACATCACCTACCACTCAGTGAGCAGCTTAAATCAGACCTGCTCTCTACATCACCTACCACTCAGTGAGCAGCTTAAATCAGACCTGCTCTCTAAACCACCTAACACTCAGTGAGCAGCTTAAATCAGACCTGCTCTCTACATCACCTACCACTCAGTGAGCAGCTTAAATCAGACCTGCTCTCTACATCACCTACCACTCAGTGAGCAGCTTAAATCAGACCTGCTCTCTAAACCACCTAACACTCAGTGAGCATCTTAAATCAGACCTGCTCTCTACATCACCTACCACTCAGTGAGCAGCTTAAATCAGACCTGCTCTCTACATCACCTAACACTCAGTGAGCAGCTTAAATCAGACCTGCTCTCTAAACCACCTAACACTCAGTGAGCATCTTAAATCAGACCTGCTCTCTACATCACCTACCACTCAGTGAACAGCTTAAATCAGACCTGCTCTCTAAACCACCTAACACTCAGTGAGCATCTTAAATCAGACCTGCTCTCTACATCACCTACCACTCAGTGAGCAGCTTGCATATTGTCTACATGATTGTATACTTTGAAGATATCAGCAATGTAAGATATCAGCTACCGTATGTCTGGGACCTTGTTTTAAATCTACCAACTCAGAACTTACTGAGCTAGCTAAACTTAGAACCAGTATTTAACCCTTTGGGTAAGCTGCTGGTATGTGGACAAAAATATAACTTGACTGATCACATATTTAGTTGCGTTCAACAAAAAACCTTTCCAGGATGATACTTTAGGGGTGTCATATGTATAGTGGTTTGAGACATGATCTACAGTGTCTTCAGAAAGTATTCATACCCCTTGACTTATTCCACACTTATTCCACACTTATTTCACACTTATTCCACACTTATTGCACAGCCTGAATTCAATAGGGATTACATTTATTTTTTCTCGCCCATCTACACACAATAACCCATAATGACAAAGTGGAAACATGTTTTTAGAAGGTTTTTAAAAAATGTATTGAAAATTAAATATAGAAATATCTAATTTATATACAGTAAATATTCACACCCCTGAGCCAATACTTTGTAGAATCACATTTGCTATTGATTACAGTCACGAGTCTTTCTGGGTAAGTCTCTTAAGATCTTTCCACAGCTGGATTGTGCAACATTTGTTGATCATTGCTAGGCAACTATTTTCAGGCCTTGCCATAGATTTTCAATCAGATTTAAGTGATAACTGTAACACGGCTACACGGGAACATTCACTGTCTGCTTGGTAAGCAACTCCAGTGTAGATTTTGCCTTGTGTTTTAGCTTATTGTCCTGGCGAAAGCTGATTTCATATCCTGATGTCTGCTGGAAAACAGACTGAACCAAGTTTTCCTCTAGGATTTTGCCTCTGAAAGACTCCCCAGTCCTTAATGATTACAAGCATACATAATGCAGCCACCGTTATTCTTGAAAATATGGAGAGTGGTACTCAGTAATGTGTTGTATTGGATTTGCCCCAAACAGACACTTTGTATTCAGAACAAAACATTAATTGCTTTGCCACATTTATTGAAGCATTACTTTAGTGCCTTGTTGCAAACAGGATGCATGTTTCGAAATATTCTTTATTCTGTGCCTGTTTCCTTCTTTTCAACTCTGTCAATTAGGTTAGTATTGTGGAGTAAATACAATGTTGTTGATCCTTCCTCTGTGTTCTCCTATCACATTAAACTCTGTGTCACGCCCTGGCCTTAGTTATCTTTGTTTTCTTTATTATTTTTGTTAGGTCAGGGTGTGACATGGGGGATTTATGTGTTTTAGCCTGGTCTAGGGGTTTTATATGTTTATAGGGCTGTTTCCTTTCTAGGTAGTTTTGTACGTCTAAGGTTGCCTAGATTGGTTCTCAGTTAGAGGCAGCTGTCTGTCGTTGTCTCTGATTGGGAACCATATTTAGGCAGCCACGTTCTTTGGGTATTCTGTGGGTGATTGTTTCCTGTCTTTGTGTTCTCTGCACCAGATAGGACTGTTTCCTGTCTTTGTGTTCTCTGCACCAGATAGGACTGTTTCCTGTCTTTGTGTTCTCTGCACCAGATAGGACTGTTTCCTGTCTTTGTGTTCTCTGCACCAGATAGGACTGTTTCCTGTCTTTGTGTTCTCTGCACCAGATAGGACTGTTTCCTGTCTTTGTGTTCTCTGCACCAGATAGGATTGTTTCGGGTTTTGCCACGTTTGTTGTTTTGTAATTGTGTTCATGTTTAGTTTCTCTTATTAAAAACCATGAACTCTAACCACGCTGCATTTTGGTCCTCCTCTCTTTTGACGGAAGAAAAACATTACAGAATTACCCACCACAAAAGGACCAAGCGGCATGGTAACAGGCAGCAGCAGGAGAGGCGCTGGTATGAGGAGGCAGCACGGCGGCGCGGACGGAAGCCCGAGAGACAGCCCCAAAAATGTCTTGGGGGGTGGCACAGGGAGAGTGTGGCAGAGTCAGGAGTCAGACCTGAGCCAACTCCCCCTGTTTACCGTGAGGAGCCAAGGATGGAATCAGAGCAGTCTGTGAAGTTGAGGTGTGCGTCTGAGAATGTGGAGGAGTTATTGGACAAATTGGAGGGGGGTGAATGGAGAGAGCTGTTGGTTTGGCGTAGTATGCACGGCATTCACCCTGAGGAGCGTGTTAGCTGTCTGATGCCATGTGTCAGTTCCTGGTACTCATCCTGAAACATGTGTTAAAGCTCCGGAACAATTGATGCCGACGATACACACCAGATCTCCAGAGTACCTTCACAACCCGGGGTGTTCTGTTCCTGCTCCCCGCACTCGCTCTGAGGTATGTGTCCTCGGCCCAGTATCACCAGTGCCGGCACCCCGCACCAGGCTTCCTGTGCGTGTCTAGAGCCCAGTACTCCCTGTTCCTCCTTCGCGCACTCGCCCTGAGGTGCGTGTCCTCGGCCCAGTACCACCAGTGCCGGCACCCCGCACCAGGCTTCCTGTGCGTGTCTAGAGCCCAGTACTCCCTGTTCCTCCTTCGCGCACTCGCCCTGAGGTGCGTGTCCTCGGCCCAGTACCACCAGTGCCGGCACCACGCACCAGGCCTACAGTGCGCCACACCTGTCCAGAGTTGCTAGAGTCTCCCGCCTGTCCAGAGCTACTAGAGTCTCCCGCATGTCCAGCGCTGCTAGAGTATTTGTCACATACACATGGTTAGCAGATGTTAATGCGAGTGTAGCGAAATGCTTGTGCTTCTAGTTCTGACAATGCAGTAATAACCAACAAATAATCTGGCTAACAATTCCAAAACTACTACCTTATAGACACAAGTGTAAGGGGATAAAGAATATGTACATAAAGATATATGAATGAGTGATGGTACAGAGCAGCATAGTCAAGATACAGTAGATGGTATTGAGTGCAGTATATACATATGAGATGAGTATGTAAACAAAGTGGCATAGTTAAAGTGGCTAGTGATACATGTATCACATAAGGATGCAGTAGATGATATAGAGTACAGTATATACGTATACATATGAGATGAATAATGTAGGGTATGTAAACATTATATTAGGTAGCATTGTTTAAAGTGGCTAGTGATATATTTTACATAATTTCCCATCAATTCCCATTATAAAAGTAGCTGGAGTTGAGTCAGTGTGTTGGCAGCAGCCACTCAATGTTAGTGGTGGCTTTTTAACAGTCTGATGGCCTTGAGATTGAAAAACAGCTTCTGTCTCTCGGTCCCATCTTTGATGCACCTGTACTGACCTCGCCTTCTGGATGATAGCGGGGTGAAAAGGCAGTGGCTTGGGTGGTTGTTGTCCTTGATGATCTTTATGGCCTTCCTGTGACATCGGGTGGTGTAGGTGTCCTGGAAGGCAGGTAGTTTGCCCCCAGTGATGCGTTGTGCAGACCTTACTACCCTCTGGAGAGCTTTATGGTTGTGGGCGGAGCAGTTGCCGTACCAGGCGGTGATACAGCCCGACAGGATGCTCTCGATTGTGCATCTGTAGAAGTTTGTGAGTGCTTTTGGTGACAAGCCGAATTTCTTCAGCCTCCTGAGGTTGAAGAGGCGCTGCTGCGCCTTCTTCACGATGTTGTCTGTGTGGGTGGACCAATTCAGTTTGTCTGTGATGTGTACGCCGAGGAATTTACTACCCTCTCCACTACTGTTCCATCGATGTGGATAGGAGGGTGTTCCCTCTGCTGTTTCCTGAAGTCCACAATCATCTCCTTACTTTTGTTGACGTTGAGTGTGAGGTTATTTTCCTGACACCACACTCCGAGGGCCCTCACCTCCTCCCTGTAGGCCGTCTCGTCGTTGTTGGTAATCAAGCCTACCACTGTTGTGTCGTCCGCAAACTTGATGATTGAGTTGAAGACGTGCGTGGCCACGCAGTCGTGGGTGAACAGGGAGTACAGGAGAGGGCTCAGAACGCACCCTTGTGGGGCCCCAGTGTTGAGGATCAGCGGGGTGGAGATGTTGTTGCCTACCCTCACCACCTGGGGGCGGCCCGTCAGGAAGTCCAGTACCCAGTTGCACAGGGCGGGGTCGAGACCCAGGGTCTCGAGCTTGATGACGAGCTTGGAGGGCACTATGGTGTTAAATGCCGAGCTGTAGTCGATGAACAGCATTTTCACATTGGTATTCCTCTTGTCCAGATGGGTTAGGGCAGTGTGCAGTGTGGTTGAGATTGCATCGTCTGTGGACCTATTTGGGCGGTAAACAAATTGGAGTGGGTCTAGGGTGTCAGGTAGGGTGGAGGTGATATGGTCCTTGACTAGTCTCTCAAAGCACTTCATGATGACGGAAGTGAGTGCTACGGGGCGGTAGTCGTTTAGCTCAGTTACCTTAGCTTTCTTGGGAACAGGAACAATGGTGGCCCTCTTGAAGCATGTGGGAACAACAGACTGGGATAGGGATTGATTGAATATGTCTGTAAACACACCAGCCAGCTGGTCTGCCCATGCTCTGAGGGCGCGGCTGGAGATGCCGTCTGGGCCTGCAGCCTTGCGAAGGTTGACACGTTTAAATGTTTTCCTCACGTCGGCTGCAGTGAAGGAGAGTCCGCATGTTTTCGTTGCGGACCATGTCAGTGGCACTGTATTGTCCTCAAAGCGGGCAAAAAAGTTATTTAGTCTGCCTGGGAGCAAGACATCCTGGTCCGTGAAGGGGCTGGTTTTCTTTTTGTAATCCGTGATTGACTGTAGACCCTGCCACCTACTTCTTGTGTCTGAGCTGTTGAATTGAGATTCTACTTTGTCTCTATACTGACGCTTAGCTTGTTTGATTGCCTTGCGGAGGGAATAGTTACACTGTTTGTATTCGGTCATGTTTCCGGTCACCTTGCCCTGATTAAAAGCAGTAGTTCGCGCTTTCAGTTTCACACGAATGCTGCCATCAATCCACCATCAATCCACGGTTTCTGGTTTGGGAATGTTTTAATCGTTGCTATGGGAACAACATCTTCAACGCACGTTCTAATGAACTCGCTCACCGAATCAGCGTATTTGTCAATGTTGTTGTCTGACGCAATACGAAACATATCCCAGTCCACGTGATGGAAGCAGTCTTGGAGTGTGGAATCAGATTGGTCGGACCAGCGTTGAACAGACCTCAGCACGGGAGCTTCTTGTTTTAGTTTCTGTCTGTAGGCAGGGATCAACAAAATGGAGTCGTGGTCAGCTTTTCTGAAAGGAGAGCGGGGCAGGGCCTTATATGTGTCGTGGAAGTTGGAATAGCAATGATCCAAGGTTTTTCCAGCCCTGGTTGCGCAATCGATATGCTGATAAAATTTAGGGAGTCTTGTTTTCAGATTAGCCTTGTTAAAATCCCCAGCTACAATGAATGCAGCCTCTGGATATATAGATTCCAGTTTGCAAAGAGTCAAATAAAGTTCGTTCAGAGCCATCGATGTGTCTGCTTGGGGGGGAATATATACAGCTGTGATTATAATCGAAGAGAATTCCCTTGGTAGATAATGCGGTCGACATTTGATTGTGAGCAATTCTAAATCAGGTGAACAGAAGGACTTGAGTTCCTGTATGTTGTTGTGGCCACACCACGTCACGTTAACCATGAAGCATACGTCCCCGCCCCTCTTCTTACCAGAAAGATGTTTGTTTCTGTCTGCGCGATGCGTGGAGAAACCAGCTGGCTGCACCGACTCCAATAGCGTCTCTCCAGTGAGCCATGTTTCCGTGATGAGATGAGATTGTCAATTGAGGGAATATTGTGGTTCCCACCAACCCAGCAGATCTCTCAATTATCAAATGTGAAGACGTTAAAGGACATTGTTTATTAGTTCTTTTGTCACGTTCTTTCAAAATCGAACCCAGAAGCAGACCAGGACAAGGAGAGTAGGAAGAGAGCGGGCAGCGGTGGTGAGTTGATGGGAGTAAATAGGTGGATCCAATGGGGTAGCGGAATCCTCCGACGACCAGGTGGGAATGGGGTAAATGATCCGGGTGAGTAACTGAAGACAGAACAAACGGAGGTAAGTTTAAGGCAAGCAATACGTATAAAACAACAAAACAAATTCTATCCAACTTGAGGCTGATACTATGGCACAACATACTGTTCATGGCTAACGATCCGGCAGGGAATGGATGTCAGGTCAGAGCTTTTGAAGGGGAGAGGTGATGATCAGGACAGGTGTGCAGATTACTGATGGGATACAGGTGCGGGTGAACATCGATCTCCCAACAAGCTAATTAGCCCGGCAACCAGACAGGGTGCGTTCCAGGACACCGGAAACACACTCCAGGACAGAAACATAGGCAAACACAGACTCAGGAAGCAGGATTCGTGACATCTTTCAAGGTTTTTCCTAAAAACACAATACAATGAAAGATTGTGTTTTTGGTGAATGTGTGGTATTTGGGAGCATATCAGTAATACCTTTGAATATTGTTTAATCATGATTTTATTTGACTTTATTAGATGGAAAACTGTGTATAACGTTCTGTCCTTAACTGCATCATTTACTTTACGAGTATTTAAACATCCCTGTGGCGGTACATATCCTTCCTTTAAGTTAACTTTAAAGCTAGAATCCTTAGTTGCCACCTCTGTTTTTGGACTTATAAATGAATAATATATACTGTATATATTTTGCAATTTGCAAGTGTGTGTGTGTGTGTGTGTGGTTTGTTTGGGTGTGTGTGTGTGCGTGTATATATGTACAGTACTCATTGATTCTCAAAGAATATAACTTATAAATGGCTCATGAGTTTAGTTCAACTAAACTACCCCATCAGAACCCCAAATATAAGCTTGTTTTACTCCAATGTTTGTAAACAAAGTAAATGTAAACAAACACTGTATAGCCTCAAAACATGATTCAAACTATAATGGTGGTATCATGGATGGTCAGTCCTCACATCCGTAGTTCTGTCTATTTAAGAGTTGTTACATTTCTCCAGGCCCATCCCTCAGGTTATGACCAAAACAGAGGCGGGGTTTCAATTCAGGACGCTAAAAACTAAATTACTTTAAAAATAACTTCAAATGTTAATTAATATACTATGTCTGGTTGGGGAGGGAAGAGGACAATCTGAAATAGGGTGGTTGGGGTTCAACGACAAATTGAATCCAATCTGAAAATAAAAATGAATGAATATACGCTGGTCCTCTATATCAGTTGGTAGAGCATGATGCTTCCAACGACAGGGTTTGATTCCCGGGACTACCCATACAGAAAATGTCTGCACGCATGACTGTAAGTTGCTTTGGATAAAATAGTCTGCTATAAATGGCATATTATATTATATATTGCAAAACTAAAAATAAATATATCCCACGCAATGGTAAAAGTGCTGTTCCTAATAAAGATTTGTTTTTGGGTTGGAATGATGCGTATTAGAGTGTTCCTAAATATTTATACAAGTTAATTACTTTCAAATCAATGAGAGACTTTAACCTTTTGTGACCTCCAAGTTGTTGATTCCATTAAGGACCAACTCCAGGGAATAAAAACTCATAAGAGGAAGGGGGTAATTATTTTCTTAATAAGGAGGAAATGGATTTCTTAAGTCACCATTAAATGGAAGTGTGTAAATAAATTACACATAGCAGGACCTTTCAATCTGTTTTTCAAGACTACACATGGACGTTCATTACTTGACTGATGTTGTATTGAGTTGGCTCTCTTCCTGTATCTCTCACACGGAGAATACTATATCTGTATTACAACAACAACAACAAACATCCGTTGACATGACAACAAATTTGAATGATGTTGTATTGAGTTGGCTCTCTTCCTGTATCTCTCACACAGAGAATACTATATCTGTATTACAACAACAACAACAAACATCCGTTGACATGACAACAGATTTGACTGATGTTGTATTGAGTTGGCTCTCTTCCTGTATCTCTCACATGGAGAATACTATATCTGTAGTACAACAACAACAACAAACATCCGTTGACATGACAACAGATTTGACTGATGTTGTATTGAGTTGGCTCTCTTCCTGTATCTCTCACACGGAGAATACTATATCTGTATTACAACAACAGCAACAAACATCCGTTGACATGACAACAGATTTGACTGATGTTGTATTGAGTTGGCTCTCTTCCTGTATCTCTCACACGGAGAATACTATATCTGTATTACAACAACAACAACAAACATCCGTTGACATGACAACAGATTTGAATGATGTTGTATTGAGTTGGCTCTCTTCCTGTATCTCTCACACAGAGAATACTATATCTGTATTACAACAACAACAACAAACATCCGTTGACATGACAACAGATTTGACTGATGTTGTATTGAGTTGGCTCTCTTCCTGTATCTCTCACACGGAGAATACTATATCTGTAGTACAACAACAACAACAAACATCCGTTGACATGACAACAGATTTGACTGATGTTGTATTGAGTTGGCTCTCTTCCTGTATCTCTCACACGGAGAATACTATATCTGTAGTACAACAACAACAACAAACATCCGTTGACATGACAACAGATTTGACTGATGTTGTATTGAGTTGGCTCTCTTCCTGTATCTCTCACACGGAGAATACTATATCTGTAGTACAACAACAACAACAAACATCCGTTGACATGACAACAGATTTGACTGATGTTGTATTGAGTTGGCTCTCTTCCTGTATCTCTCACACGGAGAATACTATATCTGTATTACAACAACAACAACAAACATCCGTTGACATGACAACAGATTTGAATGATGTTGTATTGAGTTGGCTCTCTTCCTGTATCTCTCACACAGAGAATACTATATCTGTATTACAACAACAACAACAAACATCCGTTGACATGACAACAGATTTGACTGATGTTGTATTGAGTTGGCTCTCTTCCTGTATCTCTCACACGGAGAATACTATATCTGTAGTACAACAACAACAACAAACATCCGTTGACATGACAACAGATTTGACTGATGTTGTATTGAGTTAGCTCTCTTCCTGTATCTCTCACACTGAGAATACTATATCTGTATTACAACAACAACAAACATCCGTTGACATGACAACAGATTTGCTTATTATCCAGAGAGCTCATCTATTATTAGCTTCACAAAATGTGATGCTGTTGTTCATATTGTTAATGCTTTCCTATGACATATGTTTTAATGGCCTAAGTAGCTGTTATAAAGGCTTTATTGAATGCATAAAAACAGTGTCATAGGAGGACGAAATGTTTTCCTCACAGAACAAAGTAGAAGGTGGATTGATAATACATTTTTCTGATTGTTTAATGTCAAATCTTGTGATATTAGATTGTGAATAATTATTCATGTTGGAATGGAAAACCTCAAGGGGCAATTATTGTGAATCCTTATTAATCAGTTGGAGCTGCAGAACAAATTAACGTGATTTTGTAGGAAAAGATAAGAGGCACCATACAGCATCAGGGCCGACAATATTACACAGTCTCAGATTAGTAGGAGTGCTGATCTAGGATCAGGTTCCCACTGTCCATATAATCTCTTTTCATTATGATCTAAATGGGGGAAAAATGATGCTAGATCAGCAGTCCAACTCAGATACTTTATGAATATCAGACATTTGGTCAACATGACCCAGATAAGGACCTTCTCTTCTGCTGCTCTCATACCAACTCCCTTTAGGAATAATTATTTGGGATGCAGCCTCAAATATGGGTTTGCAGTTAAATTATTAAGGTCTTGGCAGTTCGCAAAACAAATCCGAAAATATTAACATGTCAAACAAACGCTGGAGATGATTTTTACTTGATTTTTACTTACTTAGGTCAAGTTCTGCAATTCATTAAAACACCTTTTTGATGTCAAATAAACCAAGCTGTAGACCTACATTATGTCCACCATGTCTATTTTATGTCCATTATGTCCACCATGTCTATTTTATGTCCATTATGTCCACTAAGTCAATTCCAATAAAAAGCCAATAGGGGAAAGAAAAGGGAATAAAGTGTCATTCTTCATGCCATGATATGGGGAGGCAGGTAGCTGAGTGGTAAAGCATTGTACTAGTAACCGGAAGGTTTCTAGATCAAATCCCTGAGCTGACAAGGTAAAGATCTGTTGTTCTGCCACTGAACAAGGCAGTTATCCCACTGTTCCTAAGCTGCCATTGAAAATAAGAATTTGTTCTTAACTGACTTGCCTAGTAAAATAAAAATAAATATCATTGTGGTCACCTAATCATCCCCAGCTTAACTATTCTCCAGGTCATTGACAGGCGAAATATTTGGCATAAACAGCTAGCCAACAGCTAGCCAACGCTAGCCAACGTCTTCTGTATAGAACTCAACTACCCGGTCGCACTCACAGGTAGTATCACATTTTCACTTCATTTCATTACAGTACAACGGTTTGATTTGTTTGATCGTAGCTAGCTACTTAGCTAGCTACATAGCCGTCTTTGTATCAAAGATAATTGTGTAGTCTAGAGCGATTTTCTAGGTTCGCTAGCCATCTATTGTCGTTCTTTTAACGCAACGTAACGTAATCAACACTGCTAGCTAGCCTGCTAGCCCCCGAATAGCAACACTGCAGAAACTATTACACTCAACGGAACGACTTGATTAGTGTAGTGTCAACAACGCACCCACTGCCAGCTGGCCTACTTCAGCAGTACTGTATCTTTTTAATCATTTTAGTCAATAAGATTCTTGCTACGTAGCTTAACTTTCTGAACATTCGAGACGTGTAGTCCACTTGTCATTCCAATCTCCTTTGCATTAGCGTAGCCTCTTCTGTAGCCTGTCAACTATGTGTCTGTTTATCCCTGTTCTCTCCTCTCTGCACAGACCATACAAACGCTCCTCACCGCGTGGCCGCGGCCACCCTACTCTGGTGGTCCCAGCGCGCACGACCCACGTGGAATTCCAGGTCTCCGGTAGCCTCTGGAACTGCCAATCTGCGGTCAACAAGGCAGAGTTCATCTCAGCCTATGCCTCCCTCCAGTCCCTCGACTTCTTGGCACTGACGGAAACATGGATCACCACAGACAACACTGCTACTCCTACTGCTCTCTCTTCGTCCGCCCACGTGTTCTCGCACACCCCGAGAGCGTCTGGTCAGCGGGGTGGTGGCACCGGGATCCTCATCTCTCCCAAGTGGTCATTCTCTCTTTCTCCCCTTACCCATCTGTCTATCGCCTCCTTTGAATTCCATGCTGTCACAGTTACTAGCCCTTTCAAGCTTAACATCCTTATCATTTATCGCCCTCCAGGTTCCCTCGGAGAGTTCATCAATGAGCTTGATGCCTTGATAAGCTCCTTTCCTGAGGACGGCTCACCTCTCACAGTTCTGGGCGACTTTAACCTCCCCACGTCTACCTTTGACTCTTTCCTCTCTGCCTCCTTCTTTCCACTCCTCTCCTCTTTTGACCTCACCCTCTCACCTTCCCCCCTACTCACAAGGCAGGCAATACGCTCGACCTCATCTTTACTAGATGCTGTTCTTCCACTAACCTCATTGCAACTCCCCTCCAAGTCTCCGACCACTGCCTTGTATCCTTTTCCCTCTCGCTCTCATCCAACTCCTCCCACACTGCCCCTACTCGGATGGTATCGCGCCGTCCCAACCTTCGCTCTCTCTCCCCCAGCTACTCTCTCCTCTTCCATCCTATCATCTCTTCCCTCCGCTCAAACCTTCTCCCACCTATCTCCTGATTCTGCCTCCTCAACCCTCCTCTCCTCCCTCTCTGGATCCCTTGACTCTCTATGTCCCCTATCCTCCAGGCCGGCTCGGTCCTCCCCTCCCGCTCCGTGGCTCGATGACTCATTGCGAGCTCACAGAACAGGGCTCCGGGCAGCCGAGCGGAAATGGAGGAAAACTCGCCTCCCTGCGGACCTGGCATCCTTTCACTCCCTCCTCTCTACATTTTCCTCCTCTGTCTCTGCTGCTAAAGCCACTTTCTACCACGCTAAATTCCAAGCATCTGCCTCTAACCCTAGGAAGCTCTTTGCCACCTTCTCCTCCCTCCTGAATCCTCCGCCCCCTCCCCCCTCCTCCCTCTCTGCAGATGACTTCGTCAACCATTTTGAAAAGAAGGTCGACGACATCCGATCCTCGTTTGCTAAGTCAAACGACACCGCTGGTTCTGCTCACACTGCCCTACCCTGTGCTCTGACCTCTTTCTCCCCTCTCTCTCCAGATGAAATCTCGCGTCTTGTGACGGCCGGCCGCCCAACAACCTGCCCGCTTGACCCTATCCCCTCCTCTCTTCTCCAGACCATTTCCGGAGACCTTCTCCCTTACCTCACCTCGCTCATCAACTCATCCCTGACCGTTGGCTACGTCCCTTCCGTCTTCAAGAGAGCGAGAGTTGCACCCCTTCTGAAAAAACCTACACTCGATCCCTCCGATGTCAACAATTACAGACCAGTATCCCTTCTTTCTTTTCTCTCCAAAACTCTTGAACGTGCCGTCCTTGGCCAGCTCTCCCGCTATCTCTCTCTGAATGACCTTCTTGATCCAAATCAGTCAGGTTTCAAGACTAGTCATTCAACTGAGACTGCTCTCCTCTGTATCACGGAGGCGCTCCGCACTGCTAAAGCTAACTCTCTCTCCTCTGCTCTCATCCTTCTAGATCTATCGGCTGCCTTCGATACTGTGAACCATCAGATCCTCCTCTCCACCCTCTCCGAGTTGGGCATCTCCGGCGCGGCCCACGCTTGGATTGCGTCCTACCTGACAGGTCGCTCCTACCAGGTGGCGTGGCGAGAATCTGTCTCCTCACCACGCGCTCTCACCACTGGTGTCCCCCAGGGCTCTGTTCTTGGCCCTCTCCTATTCTCGCTATACACCAAGTCACTTGGCTCTGTCATAACCTCACATGGTCTCTCTTATCATTGCTATGCAGACGACACACAATTAATCTTCTCCTTTCCCCCTTCTGATGACCAGGTGGCGAATCGCATCTCTGCATGTCTGGCAGACATATCAGTGTGGATGACGGATCACCACCTCAAGCTGAACCTCGGCAAGACGGAGCTGCTCTTCCTCCCGGGGAAGGACTGCCCGTTTCATGATCTCGCCATCACGGTTGACAACTCCATTGTGTCCTCCTCCCAGAGCGCCAAGAACCTTGGCGTGATCCTGGACAACACCCTGTCGTTCTCAACTAACATCAAGGCGGTGGCCCGTTCCTGTAGGTTCATGCTCTACAACATCCGCAGAGTACGACCCTGCCTCACTCAGGAAGCGGCACAGGTCCTAATCCAGGCACTTGTCATCTCCCGTCTGGATTACTGCAACTCGCTGTTGGCTGGGCTCCCTGCCTGTGCCATTAAACCCTTCAACTCATCCAGAACGCCGCAGCCCGTCTGGTGTTCAACCTTCCCAAGTTCTCTCACGTCACCCCGCTCCTCCGTTCTCTCCACTGGCTTCCAGTTGAAGCTCGCATCCGCTACAAGACCATGGTGCTTGCCTACGGAGCTGTGAGGGGAACGGCACCTCAGTACCTCCAGGCTCTGATCAGGCCCTACACCCAAACAAGGGCACTGCGTTCATCCACCTCTGGCCTGCTCACCTCCCTACCACTGAGGAAGTACAGCTCCCGCTCAGCCCAGTCAAAACTGTTCGCTGCCCCGGCCCCCCCAATGGTGGAACAAACTCCCTCACGACGCCAGGACAGCGGAGTCAATCACCACCTTCCGGAGACACCTGAAACCCCACCTCTTTAAGGAATACCTAGGATAGGTTAAGTAATCCCTCTCACCCCACCCCCCCCCTAAGTTTTAGATGCTCTATTGTTAAGTGACTGTCCCACTGGATGTCATAAGGTGAATGCACCAATTTGTAAGTCGCTCTGGATAAGAGCGTCTGCTAAATGACTTAAATGTAATGTAAATGACTGTAAGTGAAACTTACCTGGTAAAATAAGGTTTAAATAAAAAAAATGTTTACTTTCTGGGATCCACTCATTTCACTCCAAGTGTAACGGCAAAGCAGCTTATTCAAGTGTAGAAACACTGTACTTTGGCAACTCAGTCACGAGTCAAGGTCATGTCCATAGCATGACTTCGTTGTAAATCATTCTGCCAGTGTGCCATGCACAAGCAGAGGAAATGACTATCAGTGGTGATGTGTGCTGTCACCCAGAACCAAACCACCATGATCTCCAGGCTTCAAGATATTGGAGGATGTGTGCTATGCTCTCCCTGGAGACTTCCTAGTGCAGGGGTTTACCGATTTAGCGAGGCATTGTAGGAAGTCACTGTGCGGGTGGCAGTGGTTCTGTCTAAATCTAAATAAGAGGCTGGCAACATACAGCTTGGTGTTTGTTTAAACTAACAGCCATTCAAACCCCATTGTTATGAAACCCAGGTCGTCTTTAGGCATGACAGCAACTCCGTCTAACTCAGAGGCTGTCTAAAAAGACTTGGCTCGTGTCTATGTTGTTTGTGTACAAACTGAGGCTGCTCTGAACTCCACTGAATGGCTGAGGAGAAGATAGCGATAGATTGAATAATCAATCTGTTATTGATATGTGGCTGTCTGGTTGACAATTAATTAGACTGCTGTGCTCGTGAAACATGATTTGGGGGTAGTTAATTTTTCATGACTCCAAAACTTTATGGTTATATCATTAAAATATATTCTGAAGAGAATGTAATCAAAACACATTTGCAAGTTAAATTTAAGAGAAATCATTGGAGCACACATGAACAAAAGAGGCAATATATCAGAATAAATGTGGCATCTTAGACTGTAGCAGAAAGGAAGGGAACTTGTTGCAAACTAAATATGCTACGCACTCTAATAATAATAATAATGATCATAATTTATTTAACTTCTAGTGGTTTTCATTACAGAAATATTCTCAAAGTATCTGGTGCTTTTGATGCCTTGAGAATGTTTCTTCTTCTTCATCACTTAGCCAGCACAGTTCTTCGTCTAGGTCCTTAAAGAGAGAGCTATTACACACTGAACAAATATACACGCAACATGTAAAGTGTTGGTCCCATGTTTCATGAGCTGAAATAAAAGATCCCAGAAATTTTCCATGAGCACAAATAGCTTATTTCTCTAGAATTTTGTTTACATCACTGTTGGTGAGAATGTATCCTTTTCCAAGATAATCCGCCCACCTGAAAGGTGTGGCATATTAAGAAGCTGATTAAGCATAATGTTCCTTACACAGGTGCACCTTGTGCTGGGGACAATAAAAGGACACCAAAATGCCACAGATGTCTCAAGTTTTGAGGGAATGTGCAATTGGCATGCTGACTGCAGAAATGTCTACCAGAGCGTCCTTGCCCAGTCATGTGAAATCCATAGATTAAGGCCTAATGAATTTATTTCAATTGACTGATTTCCTTATACGAACTGTAACTCAGTAAAAGTGTTGAAATTGTTGCATGCTATTGTTCAGTATAGAATGCAAGGATTTAAGAGAATACACCTGGAATTGTCCGGTCTAATCTATGAGCGGTGAAGAATGGGGTTTTCTCTTTGTTACTTTCATGTTTTATACACATTGTCCCTAGATAACCTACATTCCAGACGCCTGTTTTAGTCTTTAAAATGGTAGTTCTTTCTTTTGTTTTTAAAATGGTAGTTCTTTCTTTTGTTGGGGAGCCTGTATAGCTGAGAGAGACCTTTGATTTTTACCCAACAACTACACAGCCTCCCCGGAGACACGAGCACATGCTACCACAGGGTGGGAGTGTTAGAGCAGGGAGCACTTCGTTTTCCTTGTCATTCAGAGTATAATGGGGAAAATCTGACATGCAAAAAAATGAAGAGATGTGAAACTACTTTGGGTTTCTCTCAGGGGGGGAGGGTCTCTGGAAGAAAATGTGAGGATTAAACTACGGGGTAACTGTCAAGAGGGACCTATACCAACTCCCAGTAATAATGGAAGAAACTGTCACTGGGGAGGCTTTGGTAAACCAACTGTATATTACAACTAGAGAGATAAAAACAAGAAGTAGAATAACAAGTTAAATCAGAGAGAGGGAAGATTGGTCATTTCTCCTGAGGCACCTTCAGGGAGGAGTATCAAGACTACAGCCAGGGCTTCCATTGTGGTTATAGACTACAACCAAGGTCCCTATTGTGGTTATAGACTACAACCGGGGCTTCCATTGTGGTTATAGACTACAACCAAGGTCCCTATTGTGGTTATAGACTACAACCTGGGCTTCCATTGTGGTTATAGACTACAACCAAGGTCCCTATTGTGGTTATAGACTACAACCTGGGCTTCCATTGTGGTTATAGACTACAACCAAGGTCCCTATTGTGGTTATAGACTACAACCTGGGCTTCCATTGTGGTTATAGACTACAACCAAGGTCCCTATTGTGGTTATAGACTACAACCTGGGCTTCCATTGTGGTTATAGACTACAACCAAGGTCCCTATTGTGGTTATAGACTACAACCTGGGCTTCCATTGTGGTTATAGACTACAACCAAGGTCCCTATTGTGGTTATAGACTACAACCCAGGCTTCCATTGTGGTTATAGACTACAACCTGGGCTTCCATTGTGGTTATAGACTACAACCCAGGCTTCCATTGTGGTTATAGACTACAACCCAGGCTTCCATTGTGGTTATAGACTACAACCCAGGCTTCCATTGTAGTTATAGACTACAACCATTGTGGTTATAGACTACAACCCAGGCTTCCATTGTGGTTATAGACTACAACCGGGGCTTCCATTGTGGTTATAGACTACAACCCAGGCTTCCATTGTGGTTATAGACTACAACCCAGGCTTCCATTGTGGTTATAGACTACAACCATTGTGGTTATAGACTACAACCCAGGCTTCCATTGTGGTTCTAGACTACAACCGGGGCTTCCATTGTGGTTATAGACTACAACCCAGGCTTCCATTGTGGTTATAGACTACAACCCAGGCTTCCATTGTGGTTATAGACTACAACCGGGGCTTCCATTGTGGTTATAGACTACAACCCAGGCTTCCATTGTGGTTATAGACTACAACCCAGGCTTCCATTGTGGTTATAGACTACAACCCAGGCTTCCATTGTGGTTATAGACTACAACCTGGGCTTCCATTGTGGTTATAGACTACAACCCAGGCTTCCATTGTGGTTATAGACTACAACCCAGGCTTCCATTGTGGTTATAGACTACAACCCAGGCTTCCATTGTAGTTATAGACTACAACCATTGTGGTTATAGACTACAACCCAGGCTTCCATTGTGGTTATAGACTACAACCGGGGCTTCCATTGTGGTTATAGACTACAACCCAGGCTTCCATTGTGGTTATAGACTACAACCCAGGCTTCCATTGTGGTTATAGACTACAACCATTGTGGTTATAGACTACAACCCAGGCTTCCATTGTGGTTATAGACTACAACCGGGGCTTCCATTGTGGTTATAGACTACAACCCAGGCTTCCATTGTGGTTATAGACTACAACCCAGGCTTCCATTGTGGTTATAGACTACAACCGGGGCTTCCATTGTGGTTATAGACTACAACCCAGGCTTCCATTGTGGTTATAGACTACAACCCAGGCTTCCATTGTGGTTATAGACTACAACCCAGGCTTCCATTGTGGTTATAGTCTACAACCGGGGCTACCATTGTGGTTATAGACTACAACCCAGGCTTCCATTGTGGTTATAGACTACAACCCAGTCTTCCATTGTGGTTATAGACTACAACCCAGGCTTCCATTGTGGTTATAGACTACAACTCAGGCTTCCATTGTGGTTATAGACTACAACCCAGTCTTCCATTGTGGTTATAGACTACAACCCAGGCTTCCATTGTGGTTATAGACTACAACCATTGTGGTTATAGACTACAACCCAGGCTTCCATTGTGGTTATAGACTACAACCGGGGCTTCCATTGTGGTTATAGACTACAACCCAGGCTTCCATTGTGGTTATAGACTACAACCCAGGCTTCCAATGTGGTTATAGACTACAACCCAGGCTTCCATTGTGGTTATAGACTACAACCCAGGCTTCCATTGTGGTTATAGACTACAACCCAGGCTTCCAATGTGGTTATAGACTACAACCCAGGCTTCCATTGTGGTTATAGACTACAACCCAGGCTTCCATTGTGGTTATAGACTACAACCCAGGCTTCCAATGTGGTTATAGACTACAACCCAGGCTTCCATTGTGGTTATATGCTACAACCCAGGCTTCCATTGTGGTTATAGACTACAACCCAGGCTTCCAATGTGGTTATAGACTACAACCATTGTGGTTATAGACTACAACCCAGGCTTCCAATGTGGTTATAGACTACAACCCAGGCTTCCATTGTGGTTATAGACTACAACCGGGGCATCCATTGTGGTTATAGACTACAACCCAGGCTTCCAATGTGGTTATAGACTACAACCCAGGCGTCCATTGTGGTTATAGACTACAACCCAGGCTTCCATTGTGGTTATAGACTACAACCCAGGCTTCCAATGTGGTTATAGACTACAACCCAGGCTTCCATTGTGGTTATAGACTACAACCCAGGCTTCCATTGTGGTTATAGACTACAACCCAGGCTTCCATTGTGGTTATAGACTACAACCCAGGCTTCCAATGTTTTTGACTACCGATATATGCATCAGATTGAATGCACTTTATAGTGAATAATCACAAAATGGTTGCATGCACCTACTACTGACTGCTCTAAATGTTGACAAACATGATCTATAAGCAGTGATCACCCCCACTGGGTATACACTGGTTGAATCAACGTTGTTTCCAAGCAATTGATGTCTGTGCCCCTGTGGGCAGCTTAGGGTCCCAGTGACCTTTCGGTTTGTTACATCACACGCAGCTCATTGTGTCATCCACCAACTGATTACTTAACTGGTAACGCTGAAATAACCACTAATTACCACTATTGCCATCAGTTTGTCTTCAGATGCAGAATTCTCAGTCTATTCATCTTTACTGTATTTTAGTAGCTCCATGAGACAGCGCTAGGATTTCCCATGGAACTATAGCTCTGCTGGCCATGGTCATTACCTAACGCTCTCCTCCTATCAGCTCCGCTCAAAACGACCCCTGGGGGGAAACCTTTAATCCTGCTGATAGATAGAACAATTACACTCAATCACCCACGTCCCCTTTAAACTGTTCCTGAGGCACTTTCACAGGGCCTGTACGCCAACGATTAAACTGGGCATTGCCCTTTTCAGCTATGCCATGATACCCTCGACTGCCAAGGTCTGTCATCATGATTAGGGAGGAAGCTACTTTCTCTCAAATGTTAATTGAATTAGAAAAAGGTGTTTGGAGTCATGAAAAACTCTAGTCTTAATGTGTGTGTGATGGTTCGATGTAGCTCTGCGAGGAGGGAGGAGGATTTAATTTGATTTGAATGTGGAGAACATTAAGTAGATGGCCCTGTTGAGTTACTCTATCTCCTCTTTCCCTCTCACCATCACCATTTCCAAATGAAATTAAGAGGATGAACACCGACAATGAGGAACATAAAGAACAAATTATGCTTTTATTACTATCCACTGTGATGCTTGAAATGCTCTTCTGTTCATTAGGGGTCCATGGCATGGACAGATATAGTGAGTGGGACACTAAAAGAAAGAGCAGTTGAATATTTTACATTGCGATGCAGTGAATCATTAGGTTTACACATAGCTTAGCTGCAGGAGTTTAAACTGTAACACTACAAAAATTGCAACTATTTTGAAGAAAACGGTTGGCCTCTTTTTCGCTAGACCACAAAATGAAAAACTGTGTTGTGCTGAAACAGCAAAAATAGAAATAGAGGTCAGGCAGTAATTTAAACTCTTCCAAATTCCATTCTCAGTGAGAATAATAAAATGAGAGAGAACATATACAGGTGTAGGATCTTAATTTGACCTGTTCTGTAACAGCAAAATAATCCTGCACCAGCAGGATTTGAACGTTTACTCCATAATGTTGCTTGGTTACGCTATCAGCTGGCCAAAAGTAAGCTACATGAAAAGTGCAATACTGTTAATAAAGGGATTTTCCGATACTTTTGTATGCTATTGGCCATTAGTTCTGAAAGTAACGCCCACGAGCCAAAAGTGGTCCCCAAAAAATGGTGTAGTACATCATGAAGTATGTGCAGATATGTGCACCACGTCATCAGTCTCTATCTCGCTCTCGGTGTGATTCTTGCTAGTTCAAATCAAATCAAATGTATTTATATAGCACTTCTTACATCAGCTGATATCTCAAAGTGCTGTACAGAAACCCAGCCTAAAACTCCAAACAGCAAGCAATGCAGGTGTAGAAGCACGGTGGCTAGGAAAAACTCCCTAGAAAGGCCAAAATCTAGGAAGAAACAAGGCTGTGAGGGGTGGCCAGTCCTCTTCTGGCTGTGCCAGGTGGAGATGATAACAGAACATGGCCAAGATGTTCATTCAAATGTTCATAAATGACCAGCATGGTGGAACTGGAATTCCTAGGGGGCTGGCCCATGTGGGGGAAAATGGTGCAGCACAGCTTCCATAAAAAGCTTTCAAACTAGGGATGGCAAATTGAGGTAAAACAGTAATTCTGCTCATAGATTATGCATGTATGAACAACACATTGACACATCCAGACCAAAGAGGGAGGTTTAAAAAATACTCACTTGTCGCCAAAGTTCCGTAGCATGTTTTTAATGTAACCCTATGTTAACGTGGGTTTTCAGTGAATTTATGTAAATCACAAAGATCATTTGCATTTCCAGTGGTGCAGGAAAATTCTCAGCAACAAAAGAGTGATCAAATTAGAATTATTTTTTCTTTAGCAAAGCCATCAGTGTCCCCATGGAGATGCTATCTGTCAACAGGTGTCATGTATCACACTGACTCTTCAAAAGACCCTCTCTCCGCTTTTTACTTAAAACGTGTTTCTCCCCGACTCCAGAGCCTTGTACCTGGGGCGGCCGGTAGCCTAGTGGTTAGAGTGGAGGGGCGGCAGGTAGCCTAGTGGTTAGAGTGGAGGGGCGGCAGGTAGCCTAGTGGTTAGAGTGGGGGGGCGGCAGGTAACCTAGTGGTTAGAGTGGAGGGGCGGCAGGTAGCCTAGTGGTTAGAGTGAAGGGGCGGCAGGTAGCCTAGTGGTTAGAGTGAAGGGGCGGCAGGTAGCCTAGTGGTTAGAGTGAAGGGGCGGCAGGTAGCCTAGTGGTTAGAGTGGAGGGCGGCAGGTAGCCTAGTGGTTAGAGTGGAGGGGCGGCAGGTAGCATAGTGGTTAGAGTGGGGGGTGGCAGGTAGCCTAGTGGTTAGAGTGGAGGGGCGGCAGGTAGCCTAGTGGTTAGAGTGGGGGGCGGCAGGTAGCCTAGTGGTTAGAGTGGAGGGCGGCAGGTAGCCTAGTGGTTAGAGGGGGGGCGGCAGGTAGCCTAGTGGTTAGAGTGGAGGGGCGGCAGGTAGCCTAGTGGTTAGAGTGAAGGGGCGGCAGGTAGCCTAGTGGTTAGAGTGGAGGGGCGGCAGGTAGCCTAGTGGTTAGAGTGAAGGGGCAGGAGGTAGCCTAGTGGTTAGAGTGGGGGGGCGGCAGGTAGCCTAGTGGTTAGAGTGGAGGGGCGGCAGGTAGCCTAGTGGTTAGAGTGGAGGGGCGGCAGGAAGCCTAGTGGTTAGAGTGAAGGGGCGGCAGGTAGCCTAGTGGTTAGAGTGAAGGGGCGGCAGGTAGCCTAGTGGTTAGAGTGAAGGGGCGGCAGGTAGCCTAGTGGTTAGAGTGGAGGGGCGGCAGGTAGCCTAGTGGTTAGAGTGGAGGGGCGGCAGGAAGCCTAGTGGTTAGAGTGGAGGGGCGGCAGGTAGCCTAGTGGTTAGAGTGGAGGGGCGGCAGGTAGCCTAGTGGTTAGAGTGGGGGCGGCAGGTAGCCTAGTGGTTAGAGTGGAGGGGCGGCAGGTAGCCTAGTGGTTAGAGTGGAGGGGCGGCAGGTAGCCTAGTGGTTAGAGTGGAGGGGCGGCAGGTAGCCTAGTGGTTAGAGTGGGGGGGCGGCAGGTAGCCTAGTGGTTAGAGTGGAGGGGCGGCAGGTAGCCTAGTGGTTAGAGTGGAGGGGCGGCAGGTAGCCTAGTGGTTAGAGTGGTGGGCCAGGAACCAAAAGATTGCTAAATCGAATCCCCGAGCTGACAAGGTGAAAATCTGTCATTTTGTCCCTGAACAAGGCAATTAACCCACTGTTCCTAGACCGTCATTGTAAATAAGAATTTAATAATAGACTTCATTTTTGGTGTGCTTTCAGATCAAAGCCCAACTAGGCTCCAAGGAGATGTTGTCTGAAGAGCTCAGGGAGCCTTAATCAGTTGGCTAAGGTAGCAACACCTCCACAGACCTCTCAACATAGGCCTACAACCTCATATGGTGGTTGTCTGTATGTCTTCTCACCACAGAAATATGTAACTTCACAGGTCCTTTATAAAACATTCATTAACAACCTGATTATCTAAAGTTGTTAGAATTTATAAAGTTATAAAAAAAATCACCATCTGAGCAAAGCATTATTCCTGTATTATGTGAAATATAGTAAATGATCACAATGTTTCAAAATGACCGTTTGTAATACGCATCACAGTTTCCTTGCATAACCCCATGAGGAAAACAATATCTAAAGGTCAACTGTTTATTTCCACCGACACTCCCTGTCAGTGTATTTGACAACGATCAAAGCAGTACTGCATCAATGTCAAAATGAACTTGACTAAAATCTGGCTGGAAGACACCTAACTACTAGTAATCTCTTGCCATGTCAGCAACAACCAGATTTCAATTAAGAGGGTAGATCTCAATCACCAAGGGATTAAAAACAGGCCAGTAGTACAACGCCTCAGGGTTCTGGCACACTTCACTCTGTTACATGCATGGATTTCCCTCTACCTGTCCCCAACAGCCATTTGGAATCCATTTGGTTCTATTTTCTACCGATACAAGTGTTCAAGGGAAATCAATAAAATTGTAACGATGTGTGCTTGAGCATAAATTGACCAAGTGTGTGTGTGTGTGTTTTGTTTCAGTGTGTGTGTGTGTGTGTGTGTGTGTGTGTGTGTGTGTGTGTGTGTGTGTGTGTGTGTGTGTGTGTGTGTGTGTGTGTGTGTGTGTGTGTGTGTGTGTGTGTGTGTGTGTGTGTGTGTGTTTGTTTCAGTGTGTGTGTGTGTGTGTGTTTCAGTGTGTGTGTGTGTGTGTGTGTGTGTGTGTGTGTGTGTGTGTGTGTGTGTGTGTGTGTGTGTGTGTGTGTGTGTGTGTGTGTGTGTGTGTGTGTGTGTGTGTGTGTGTGTGTGTGTGTGTGTGTTGTGTGTGTGTGTTTCAGTGTGTGTGTGTGTATGTTTACGTCAACTGCTCTAAGTTCTTGTAAATGTATGTTTCCTGTGCGCTAACACCCATTGAATGACTTAATCCTGTGAAATTTTAATCATGCACATATAACATGTTCTATTAGTTCAGGTTAATTCAATTATGAGAGCTTGATAACTATAGTACTTTTATAGTTGTCTTTCTGCTACGATAGAGTTATATCACATATTAGACCTTTAAAGAAATGCTGTTTGAGAAATACGAAGTAGTTGGAGCAATCAGGAGCATGGATGGTTCCTTCAAGACTTTATTAAAGAACCTGGCGTTATGAACACGGAATTATCCGGCGATGTCATGCATGACGTAACGCATACAAATTAGGAGCACGGGTGAAAAGTCATCAGAAATTTCCTTTAAAAAGTTTGTTTAAATCTATGTTTATGGATTGATGAAAACTGTGTGGATTAGACTGGACGACTAGGTCAACGTTGTGATACTAGGCTGAATTGTGAAAATATTATTGGGTATTTACTTGGGATTTCTAAAAAGGAGCCAGGTCTTTGCTTCCTTACTGTTTTCTATTCCTGGATAAAATGGTTGCCAATGAAAAGAGTGGGCTGTTTGTCCAAATGGGGCTTTTCAACCTGGATGGCTTTGGATTGGTTAATTCCTGCCGACCGTGATGTGTGCCAGTGTGACTGTGATGACCCTGGTCTCTGCCAGGTTGGCATGGAATTATGAGGCAAGGATGATTGGACGGTGGTAGGTTCTGAAGCTAATGGGATTGGCTGCGAAGGACCTATAGTGTCTGTTTATGGAGTGGCTGATTGTCTGTTTTGGACGTAGACCGCAGGACCCCAGAGAGACTTGCCTGTTTTCTGGTTAGAGCCCAAGAATGTGTGTATGTTTGTATGTGTCTGTCTATTGTAAAGGATGCCATGCCACCTGGTAGACTGCCATAATGACTGTGGGCTGATTATGCTGCCAGTTCAGGGGGTCAGCTACAGAGCACTGCTTTACTGAAATCACTTTAATGGTCTCTGGCTGTCTGTTCCTCCAGTCATATACTCTACTAGTGGGCTGTATTCATTAGGGCAGGGCACAGCGTCGCAAAACAGTTTGCAACGGAAAAGAAAAACAAGGGTATCTTATTGGACAAGTTCAGGTAGTCGCTCCGTTGCCTTCTGTTTGATGCCTAACACACCCCTGTGCTTTCACACTGAGAAGAGGAACAACCCTTTAACTCTGGTTTAAATTGACAAACCCCACATGGATTGGACCAAAGCGACTGAGCGGGCATTTTGTTATTGAGAAATATGCTATCAAATCTTCCTGTAATCCATACACACCTCGTATGATATCACTCATCTCAGGAATAAATTAGATTTGCCATTCCTTCAAGCAACCATAAATAATGATAATAACTGGGCAGAGAGAGCTTTGAAGAAGGACCGACTTTGTGCATCCCAAATGGCACCCTATTCCCTATTGAGCACACTATTCCCAATGGGACCTTGTCAAAGTAGTGCAGTGCAGAGGGAATAGGGTGTAATTTGAGATTCAGGCTATTTCTTTCTGCGGAAGAAAGTGCCTTTGGAAATAAAAGAACATTAAATTAAGAACGTATCTTTCCTAAAGCAATTTGTGTTGCATTTCATTGGGTACAACAACAAAAAAATGCTCATTATATATTTCACGTTTTACGTTGCGTCTTTAGATTGCATTTAGTTTCCTTTTCTGATTAGTTTTTTTTTCTAGGTTTAGCTCTATGATACAGTTCTTTAAATGGTATGCTAAAATACACGACATGACCAAAAGTATGTGGACACCTGCTCATCAAACATCTCATTCCGAAATCATGGGCATTAATATGGAGTTTGTTCCCTCTTTGCTGCTATAACAGCCTCCACTCTTCTGGGAAGGCGTTCCACTAGATGTTGGAACATTGCTGCTATAACAGCCTCCACTCTTCTGGGAAGGCTTTCCACTAGATGTTGGAACATTGCTGCTAATAACAGCCTCCACTCTTCTGGGAATGCTTTCCACTAGATGTTGGAACATTGCTGCTAATAACAGCCTCCACTCTTCTGGGAATGCTTTCCACCATTATTCCTCCTCCACAAAACTTTCACCTTTGGCACTACGCATTGGCGCAGGTAACGTTCTCCTGCCAAATAGTCAAGCGTGATTCATCACTCCGGAGGCGCACTTTACACCACTCCAGCCGGCGCTTGGCATTGCGCATGGTGATCTTAGGCTTGTGTGCAGCTTCTCGGCCATGGAAACCCATTTCATGAAGCTCCCGAAAAACACTTCCAGCGGCAGTTTGGAACTCGGTAGTGAGTGTTGCAACCGAGGTCAGATGATTTTACACGCTACGCACTTCAGCACTCTGCAGTCTCGTTTTGTGAGCTTGTATGGCCTACCACTTCACACTGGAGCCGTTGTTACTCCTAGACGTTTCCACTACACAATAACAGCACATACAGTTGACTCGGGTACCTCTAGCAAGACAGAAATTTTACCAACTGACTTGTTGGAAAGGTGACAGTGCCTCGTTGAAAGTCACTGAGCTCTTCAGTAAGGCCAATCTACTGCCAGTGTTTTAACCTATGGAGAGTCTATGGCTGTGCGCTTGATTTTATACACCTGTCAGCAAAGGGTGTGGCTGAAATAGCCGAATCCACTAATTTGAAAGGATGTCCACAAACTTTTGTATATAGTGTACATTCCAGCTAGAATCCCCAGAATCAGTAGAACACATGTCATTGCATTCTCGATTCTAAAATCATACATTTCATAATGGGTCTAATCCCCAGTTAATTTTAGAATTCCACCACAGTCTCTCTGTGTCATTGTTACTTTGATGTACGTAGAGACAGGGCTTAGAAACAGGCAGCACGGTGTACTCAAGGGTTTACCTCTCCAATACTTTTTTATGGACTCTCTCCCATTCGACTAAGTGACATTTTCCCACTGTATAGCCAAGCCTGAAGTCTACCAAAACAAGCCTCTCCATCATAGCGTCTGCCTTTTCTCTACTGACTCACTCGTTGCTAACACCACTCACACATCCCGAACGTTCTCATTTGACCGTGAATATTCTTCAAGGTATCCGGGAAGATTGTCCTTTTGGGAGCGTCTGAGATGAGTACTGAGGCCAATCCATCATGTTCAGGCAGCTGTCAGGCGCACAGGAAAAAAAAACAATTAAAAGTTCCACACACAAGTTGAGCTCCACGGATAGTCATGGGAGCAACCTCTGTGTTATTACGTCCCAAATGACACACTATTCCCTATATAGGGCATTACTTTTGACCAGAGACCTATGGGCACTGGTCAAAAGTAGAGTAGTTTGTTTCCTCAAAACAATCAAACTGTATTATTTATTTAGTGCAGTAATGGAGCTGGTCGGTAACCACCCCTGAAGGTGACCACGGAGAACTCAACCAGCTCAGAAATAACATGAAGACATGGCTAAAGGCCAATCAGACTAGTGAAAATAATCCCAAACTGTGTATTGCCGCTTTCCATGTCGTCTGTAACTGGTGAGGCGTGGAAACACTTTGTTGCTTTTATGTATTTTGTATTTGTTGCTTTTTGCGTGATACATGTTGCTTGCTCTATGTTGCTCTGCGTGTTGCTCTGCGTGTGCTCACTGCTCCTTGATTGTCTGTATTGTTATTGTAATTGTTTTTAATAACCTGCCCAGGGACTGAAAATTAGCCAGATGGCTAAAACCGCCACTTGTACTGAAACGTTGATTAATGTCCCTGTAAAAATAAAATAAACTCAAACTGCAATCCACTTTAATGACAGGACATTGTCCCATGTAATGGAAACAGATTATAATGTTAGAGCACATTAACTTCCTGCTTAAATTCACTGCTGTTGCCTAAACTCTAAAACTCAGCAACATTAATCAGAAATGATCACTGAACGTTTCCGATTCAACTATTCAGACCTCTGCAAATGTCCCACTGAATCCCTTAGAGCCCGATATATAGCCCAGAGAGCACGACTAACTCTTCTACTCTTACCAGTAAGAAAAAAATAGAACCCATTCTCAAACAATGTTCTGCGCTTACCTCTATTGTAAGGTTAAAAACAAACTTGACAACTTTCTCTTCTCTTTCGGCTTCACACTTATGAAATGTCCAAGACTTTAAAAGTGACATGCAATGCGGCAAATTTATAAAATACATCTGTCAATCCATAAGAAGAAGAAAATACATTTCGGTGGGCACAGCTAATTACCTATCCGCTATTCTTCGAACTCATCAGATTTAGGTAACTGTCTCTTCGTTGATTCAGTTATTTACAGTGCCTTGCGAAAGTATTCGGCCCCCTTGAACTTTGCGACCTTTTGCCACATTTCAGGCTTCAAACATAAAGATGTAAAACTGTATTTTTTGTGAAGAATCAACAACAAGTGGGACACAATCATGAAGTGGAACGACATTTATTGGATATTTCAAACTTTTTTAACAAATCAAAAACTAAAAAATTGGGCATGAAAAATTATTCAGCCCCTTTACTTTCAGTGCAGCAAACTCTCTCCAGAAGTTCCGTGAGGATCTTTGAATGATCCAATGTTGACCTAAATGACTAATGATGATAAATACAATCCACCTGTGTGTAATCAAGTCTCCGTATAAATGCACATGCAATGTGATAGTCTCAGAGGTCCGTTAAAAGCGCAGAGAGCATCATGAAGAACAAGGAACACACCAGGCAGGTCCGAGATACTGTTGTGAAGAAGTTTAAAGCCGGATTTGTATACAAAAAGATTTCCCAAGCTTTAAACATCCCAAGGAGCACTGTGCAAGCGATAATATTGAAATGGAGTATCAGACCACTGCAAATCTACCAAGACCTGGCCGTCCCTCTAAACTTTCAGCTCATACAAGGAGAAGACTGATCAGAGATGCAGCCAAGAGGCCCATGATCACTCTGGATGAAATGCAGAGATCTACAGCTGAGGTGGGACACTCTGTCCATAGGACAACAATCAGTCGTATATTGCACAAATCTGGCCTTTATGGAAGAGTGGCAAGAAGAAAGCCATTTCTTAAAGATATCCATAAAAAGTGTTGTTTAAAGTTTGCCACAAGCCACCTGGGAGACACACCAAACATGTGGAAGAAGGAGCTCTGGTCAGATGAAACAAAAATTGAACTTTTTGGCAACAATGCAAAACGTTATGTTTGGCGTAAAGCAACACAGCTCATCACCCTGAACACACCATCCCCCCTGTCAAACATGGTGGTGGCAGCATCATGGTTTGGTCCTGCTTTTCTTCAGCAGGGACAGGGAAGATGGTTAAAATTGATGGGAAGATGGATGGAGCCAAATACAGGACCATTCTGGAAGAAAACCTGATGGAGTCTGCAAAAGACCTGAGACTGGGACAGAGATTTGTCTTCCAACAAGACAAAGAAAATCTACAATGGAATGGTTCAAAAATAAACATATCCAGGTGTTAGAATGGCCAAGTCAAAGTCCAGACCTGAATCCAATCGAGAATCTGTGGAAAGAACTGAAAACTGCTGTTCACAAATGCTCTCCATCCAACCTCACTGAGCTCGAGCTGTTTTGCAAGGAGGAATTGGAAAAAATTTCAGTCTCTCGATGTGCAAAGCTGATAGAGACAAACCCCAAGCGACTTACAGCTGTAATCGCAGCAAAAGGTGGAGCTACAAAGTATTAACTTAAGGGGGCTGAATAATTTTGCACGCCCCAATTTTTCAGTTTTTGATTTGTTAAAAAAGTTTGAAAAATCCAATAAATGTCATTCCACTTCATGATTGTGTTCCACTTGTTGTTGATTCTTCACAAAAAATACAGTTTTATATCTTTATGTTTGAAGCCTGAAATGTGGCAAAAGGTCGCAAAGTTCAAGGGGGCCTGTCACGCCTTGGTCATTGTATCTTGTGTTTTGTTATATGTTTGGGTAGGCCAGGGTGTGACATGGGTTTATATGTTGTATTTCGTATTGGGGTTTGTATTAATTGGGAGTGTGTATTATTAGGGGTGTGTCTAGTTAGGCTTGGCTGCCTGAGGCGATTCCTAATTGGAGCCAGCTGATTCTCGTTGTCTCGGATTGGGAACCGTATTTAGGTAGCCTGAGTGCGCGTTGTATTTCGTGGGTGATTGTACCTGTCTCTGTGTTAGTCACCAGATAGGCTGTAATTAGTTTCTCTCGTTTGTTGTTTTCGTATTTTCAGTTATTTCATGTACCGCTATTATCTTCATTAAAAGTCATGAGTAACCTACACGATGCATTTCGGTCTGACTCTCTTCAAACAACAGACAAACGACGTTACAGAATCACCCACCACCATTCACAGACCGAGCAGCGTGTGAACTGGCAGGATCTAAAGGAGGACTTTATGGAAGGCAGAAGCAGGGATTATACGACGTGGGAAGAAATCGACAGGTGGGCGGCCGACCCAGAGCGAGTTCAGGAGCCCGCCTGGGATTCCCTACAGCAATGCGAAGAGGGCTATACACGTATGGAATCGAAAAGGAAAGCACGGTTATACAGAGCGAAAACCGAAGGTAACGGGGAAAGCGCAGAGAGAGAGTGGCTGAGTCAGGAATCAGACCTGAGCCTACTCTCCCTGTTAATCGTGAAGAGCAGTTGCAATGGGAGAGACTGCATCATTTGGAGATTTGGACATGGGAGGAGGAATTAGACGGTAAAGGACCCTGGGCGCAGCCAGGAGAATATCGCTGTCCCAAGGAGGAAATAGAAGCAGCTAAAGCGGAGAGGCGCAAGTATGAGGAGGCAGCACGGCAACGCGGTTGGAAACCGGAAAGTCACCCCAAAAAAATGATTGGGGGGGGCTAAAAGGGAGAATAGTTATGCCAGGTAGGAGACCTGCGCATACTCCCTGTGCTCACCATTGGGCTAGAGAGACCGGGCAGGCACCGTGTTATGCTATGGAGCGCACTGTGTTTCCAGTGCGGGTGCAGAGCCAGCTGCGACACATACCAGCCCTTCCTATTGGCCGGGCTAGAGTGGGCATCGAGCCAGGTAAGCTTGGGCAGGCTCGGTGCTCAAGAGCTCCAGTGCGCCTGCACGGTCCGGTCTATCCAGAGCCACCTCTACACACCAGTCCTCCGGTAGCAGCTCCCCGCACCAGGCTTCCTGTGCGTGTCCTCGCGCCAGTACCACCAGTTCCAGCACCACGCACCAGGCCTCCAGTGCGCCTCGCCTGTTCAGCGCAGCCAGAGCCTTTCTCCTCTCCTGCGCTGTTGGAGTCTCCCGCCTGTTCAGCGCAGCCAGAGCCTTTCTCCTCTCCTGCGCTGCCGGAGTCTCCTGTCTGTCCAGCGCCACCAGTGCTCCCAGTCGGCCCAGCGCGTCCAGTGCGCCTCGACTGTTTAGCGCAGCCAGAGCTTTTCTCCTCTCCTGCGCTGTTGGAGTCTCCCGCCTGTTCAGCTGCCAGAGCCTTTCTCCTCTCCTGCGCTGCCGGAGTCTCCTGTCTGCCCAGCGCCGCCAGTCGGCCCAGCGTCACCAGTCTGCCAGGATCCGCCAGAAGTGCCAGTCTGCCAAGATCTTCTAGATCGGCCAGACAACCTGAATCATCCAGTTCCACCAGCCAGGCAGGATTTACCGGAGCCTACTACCTGCCTGAGCTTCCTCTCAGTACTGAGCTTCCTCTCAGTACTAGGCTTCCTCTCTGTACTGGGCTCCCTCTCAGTACCGGGCTTCCCCTCAGTACCGGGCTGCTTCGGTCCCGGGCTGCCCCTCTGTCCTGGGATGCCCCTCTGTCCTGAGATGCCCCTCTGTCCTGAGATGCCCCTCTGTCCTGAGATGCCCCTCTGTCCTGAGTTGCCCCTCTGTCCCGAGTTGCCCCTCTGTCCCGAGCTGCCCCTCTGTCCCGAGCTGCCCCTCTGTCCCGAGCTGCCCCTCTGTCCCGAGCTGCCCCTCTGTCCCGAGCTGCCCCTCTGTCCCGAGCTGCCCCTCGGTCCCGAGCTGCCCCTCAGTTATGTGGGGATCAGGGTGAGGACTATTAGGCCATGGTCGGCGGAGAAGGTGGATTATCCTAGGACGTGAAGGGGAGGAACTAGGACATTTATGGAGTGGGGTCCACGTCCCGAGCCAGAACTGCCACCATGGACAGACGCCCACCCGGACCCTCCCTATGCTCTTGAGGTGCGTCCCGGAGTCCGCACCTTAGGGGGGGGTTTCTGTCACGCCTTGGTCATTGTATCTTGTGTTTTGTTATATGTTTGGGTAGGCCAGGGTGTGACATGGGTTTATATGTTGTATTTCGTATTGGGGTTTGTATTAATTGGGAGTGTGTATTATTAGGGGTGTGTCTAGTTAGGCTTGGCTGCCTGAGGCGATTCCTAATTGGAGTCAGCTGATTCTCGTTGTCTCGGATTGGGAACCGTATTTAGGTAGCCTGAGTGCGCGTTGTATTTCGTGGGTGATTGTACCTGTCTCTGTGTTAGTCACCAGATAGGCTGTAATTAGTTTCTCTTGTTTGTTGTTTTCGTATTTTCAGTTATTTCATGTACTGCTATTATCTTCATTAAAAGTCATGAGTAACCTACACGCTGCATTTCGGTCTGACTCTCTTCAAACAACAGATTAACGACGTTACAGGGCCGAATACTTTCGCAAGGCACTGTAAATACGACTCCATTTTCAATGTTATTCCGGTAGACCATTTAGGCAACAGACAACGTATTGCATCGAAATCGCCTCGCTATTTATGTTGAATAAATTAGTGTGACGGTTTTCCTCCTCTTCTGAGGAGGAGTAGGAAAGATCAGACTAATGCGCAGCGTGATAAGTGTCCATATTTTAATGAAATAACCGAACACTGAATACAAAAGAACAAGACAAATGAAAACCGAAACAGTTCTTTATGGTAAAACACAGACACAGAAAACAACTACCCACAAATCATAGTGGGAAAACAGGCTGCCTAAGTATGGTTCTCAATCAGAGACAACGATAAACAGCTGCCTCTGATTGGGAACCATACCAGGCCAAACACAGAAATACAAAAACATAGAACAACACATAGAATGCCCACCCCAACTCACGTCCTGACCAAACTAAAAAAGGAACTAGGGTCAGGACGTGACAATTAGACTTTCAATTTGAACCAAGCAAGCTGTTAAAACGCTCAGTTTATATCTTAAACAAACACAGGCGGCCATATCTGTTAAAGGGAAAATATGCCAGTAGTTGAATTACAATCGGAAACACAGATTTTAGTCAATAACATATACCCAATGCTATTGAAATGATGAAGAAATCCAGCAAATAACCCAATTACGAGGTTTGTGGTCTTAACATCTGGCACATAATAACAATTCCCAGAAAATTCCCGCAACTGGCTAATTAACAATCACGTTCAAGGATAACTCACTTAATTAAGAACACTCCTATCAACTCACCTCAGTCCTGTTAGTTACCCCAGCTGTGTTACTCTTAAGGAAGACCTCACGCTGAGTTTACCCTCAACCGGGGCATTTGTTATTTTTTAGATATTGTTTTTCTTTTTTATTATCTTTTCATCACTTAAGTGTTCCGTCAATGTCTAATCAGTTCTATTAATTCTGTACACTTTCAAGTTCAATTATTAAAAGAAACCAGTCTCACCCTTAATCTAATTCTGTTCGAAATGATGTATCCATTCAGCTAACGCTCCCAGCCAGGTGGGAATATGATCTTCTCCAAATAGTGGAGAGTGACTTTCCTCTGGTTGCATCTAATGCAACCCCCACCCCCCCTGCACGGTTAACCTGGATTTCACTGGGAACAATCAGCAAAATGAAGTTACTTATCCCATCCTCGTCAACACAATTGTGGTGGATTTATTGTAAACAAAAGGAAAGACTTAGATTTCTTCAAAACAATCAAACTGTATTATTTAATTACTGCAGTAATGGAGCTGGTCGGTAACCACCCCTGGAGGTGATCACTGAGAACTCAACGAGCAGATTTGGGCCACAGCATTTTAAAGCAAAGTCCATCCTCCTTCAGTCTACATGACACACAACAGATGTATGGAATGGGTCACAAGGTTAAGATTTGTATGAAAGATACTTACAATTCACAGCAGACAGTATCTGCTGTGAAAGGAGTTCTCATTGTGTAGAGACCAGTATCTGGCCCCCCAACTCCACACTGGAGCCATGTCTCCCTGGTACCGTATAGAACAGAAACATTAACTCATGCTCTGGAATGCGTTATCCCGAAAGACATCGTAAATCTCCTGTCAGTGTTATCTCCCAGAGGCCCACTTTCAGTTGACACAGACACAATAGAGTTATAAGAATCCTCTATTCTGTTGCATAAAACAACCATTTGATGCAATAAAAGTATTATAATATAATATTGTAATTTCCACCAACAATAAAGGGAATAGGGTGGCATTGGGAAAGTAGCTTCTGTATGTGCTCTTGTGAACAATAGGATTCATTACAAGTTCAAAGGGATGAAGAGAGAGGGTTACGTGGAAGGGAACTCTTACTGTGTGTTCATGTGTTGCTGCCATGCTGTGTTGTCATGTGTTGCTGCCATGCTGTGTTGTCATGTGTTGCTGCCATGCTGTGTTGTCATGTGTTGCTGCCATGCTGTGTTGTCATGTGTTGCTGCCATGCTGTGTTGTCATGTGTTGCTTCCATGCTGTGTTGTCATGTGTTGCTGCCCTGCAGTGTTGTCATGTGTTGCTGCCATGCTGTGTTGTCATTTGTTGCTGCCATGCTGTGTTGTCATGTGTTGCTGCCATGCTGTGTGTTCATGTGTTGCTGCCATGCTGTGTTGTCATGTGTTGCTGCCATGCTGTGTTGTCATGTGTTGCTGCCATGCTGTGTTGTCATGTGTTGCTGCCATGCTGTGTTGTCATGTGTTGCTGCCATGCTGTGTTGTCATGTGTTGCTGCCATGCTATGTTGTCATGTGTTGCTACCATGCTGTGTTGTCATGTGTCTCTACCATGCTGTGTTGTCATGTGTTGCTGCCATGCTGTGTTGTCATGTGTTGCTGCCATGCTGTGTTGTCATGTGTTGCTGCCATGCTGTGTTGTCATGTGTTGCTGCCATGCTGTGTTGTCATGTGTTGCTGCCATGCTGTGTTGTCATGTGTTGCTGCCATGCTGTGTTGTCATGTGTTTCTACCATGCTGTGTTGTCATGTGTTGCTGTGTTGTCATGTGTTGCTGCCATGCTGTGTGTTCATGTGTTGCTGCCATACTGTGTTGTCATGTGTTGCTGCCATGCTGTGTTGTCATGTGTTGCTGCCATGCTGTGATGTCATGTGTTGCTGCCATGCTGTGTTGTCATGTGTTGCTGCCATGCTGTGTTGTCATGTGTTGCTGTCATGCTGTGTTGTCATGTGTTGCTGCCATGCTGTGTTGTCATGTGTTGCTGCCATGCTGTGTTGTCATGTGTTGCTGCCATGCTGTGTTGTCATGTGTTGCTGCCATGCTGTGTGTTCATGTGTTGCTGCCATACTGTGTTGTCATGTGTTGCTGCCATGCTGTGTTGTCATGTGTTGCTGCCATGCTGTGTTGTCATGTGTTGCTGCCATGCTGTGTGTTCATGTGTTGCTGCCATGCTGTGTTGTCATGTGTTGCTGCCATGCTGTGTTGTCATGTGTTGCTGCCATTCTGTGTGTTCATGTGCTGCTGCTATGCTGTGTTGTTCATGTGTTGCTGCCATGCTGTGTTGTCATGTGTTGCTGCCATGCTGTGTTGTCATGTGTTGCTGCCATTCTGTGTGTTCATGTGCTGCTGCTATGCTATGTTGTTGTCTTAGGTCTCTCTTTATGTAGTATTGTGGTGTCTCTTGTCGTTATGTGTGTTTTGTCCTATATTTGAAATGTATTTTACATTTTTAATCACAGCCCCCATCTCCGCAGGAGGCCTTTTGCCTTCTGGCCATCATTGTAAATAAGAATTTGTTATTAACTGACTTACCTAGCTAAATTAAGGTTAAATAAAACAATTAAAATACACACAATCAAAATGACATTCAGTATATGAGAGTGTTGATGTTGCCAGATAGGAGTGATATTGAGCTGTAACTAATAGATTTCCAATTTGAATTGGCCAAAAACATATGGTGACGTGCTTGTTTTTTAAGATAGCATTGAGAAACTCTCTTCACAGATACTACAGAGCGGGAACAATAAAGAGTACACTGTACACAACAGAGTCTCAGTGATGATGGCATGTGGCAAGGATGACGTATGTCATCTGGAAATCATTATCCAGACGTAGAGAGGGTAACTCTGGCTAAACCATAATCCAGTCATTGATTCCAGTCTGACGAGCCCAGGCTACAGGCATAGGGCAAGTCTCCATTCTGTCTAGCTAGCCCATGTCTGCCCTTTGGCCAGTCCACAGTGAGTCACCACTCTGCCTAGCCCATGGTGAGTCTCCACTCTGCCTAGCCCATGTCTGCCCTTTGGCCAGTCCACAGTGAGTCACCACTCTGCCTAGCCCATGGTGAGTCTCCACTCTGCCTAGCCCATGTCTGCCCTTTGGCCAGTCCACAGTGAGTCACCACTCTGCCTAGCCCATGGTGAGTCTCCACTCTGCCTAGCCCATGTCTGCCCTTTGGCCAGTCCACAGTGAGTCACCACTCTGCTTAGCCCATGGTGAGTCTCCACTCTGCCTAGCCCATGGTGAGTCTCCACTCTGTCTAGCCCATGGTGAGTCTCCACTCTGCCTAGCCCATGTCTGCCCTTTGGCCAGTCCACAGTGAGTCACCACTCTGCCTAGCCCATGGTGAGTCTCCACTCTGCCTAGCCCATGTCTGCCCTTTGGCCAGTCCACAGTGAGTCACCACTCTGCTTAGCCCATGGTGAGTCTCCACTCTGCCTAGCCCATGTCTGCCCTTTGGCCAGTCCACAGTGAGTCACCACTCTGCCTAGCCCATGGTGAGTCTCCACTCTGCCTAGTCCATGGTGAGTCTCCACTCTGCCTAGCCCATGGTGAGTCTCCACTCTGCCTAGCCCATGTCTGCCCTTTGGCCAGTCCACAGTGAGTCACCACTCTGCCTAGCCCATGGTGAGTCTCCACTCTGCCTAGCCCATGTCTGCCCTTTGGCCAGTCCACAGTGAGTCACCACTCTGCTTAGCCCATGGTGAGTCTCCACTCTGCCTAGCCCATGTCTGCCCTTTGGCCAGTCCACAGTGAGTCACCACTCTGCCTAGCCCATGGTGAGTCTCCACTCTGCCTAGCCCATGGTGAGTCTCCACTCTGCCTAGCCCATGTCTGCCCTTTGGCCAGTCCACAGTGAGTCTCCACTCTGCCTAGCCCATGTCTGCCCCAAAACCCATTGTCGTAGAAACACAGTTGGTATTTTGACAAGGCAATGCCATTTTATCTCCTTCTGTTGGCTACTCTGCCAGACACCCTGTGGTATAAAACACATCCTGGTAACACGTGACAGGAATAAATCGCTCACACTATCCATCTATTCATATATTTGTGTTGTTTCGCAGTTCAGGCCCTCAATGACATTGCAATCAAGACAGCAGCAAATATTGAATCATGGAGTATATTGTTCTCTAACAGCATCCCAGAGCATCAGGACTGGAGGTGACTCATTGACGAGCTACTTCATCAGTAAAAACAAATAAATCAATAGTGATTGATAACCTATTTTAAGTGAGGTAATAGAGAGAGTATAACTGCTACATACTGTATGACGAATCAGGCTGACATTTGGTACCATTGGACCATAAAACCCTGAGGGAGAGAGTGTGTATGCGTCCCAAATGCCATCCTATTTCCTATATAGTGCCCTACTCTTGTCAAACGTAGTGCGCTGTATAGTGTATAGGGTGACAATTTTGTCACGCAACTTGTATGTCTGAGCAATAACCTCCTTATTTTCCTGTTTGACAAAAAACAGACTTTAAACATAGTCATACAGTATGAGGTCAAAGGCCTATACGAAGTGGAGTGGAGGAAGGCCTCAGCTCAAATCCCTATACGAAGTGGAGTGGAGGGAGGCCTCAGCTCAAAGGCCTATACGAAGTGGAGTGGAGGGAGGCCTCAGCTCAAAGCCCTATACGAAGTGGAGTGGAGGGAGGCCTCAGCTCAAAGCCCTATACGCTGTGGAGTGGAGGGAGGCCTCAGCTCAAAGCCCTATACGCTGTGGAGTGGAGGGAGGCCTCAGCTCAAAGCCCTATACGAAGTGGAGTGGAGGGAGACCTCAGCTCAAAGTCCTATATGAAGTGGAGTGGAGGGAGGCCTCAGCTCAAAGCCCTATACGAAGTGGAGTGGAGGGAGGCCTCAGCTCAAAGCCCTATACGAAGTGGAGTGGAGGGAGGCCTCAGCTCAAAGCCCTATACGAAGTGACAGTGGAGGGAGGCCTATGTAAAGGGACAGTGGAGGGAGGCCTATGTAAAGGGACAGTGGATGGAAGCCTATATAAAGTGACAGTGGCTGGAGACCTATACAAAGTGACAGTGGATGGAGGCCTATATCAAGTGACAGTGAAAGTGGATGGAGGCCTATATAAAGTGACAGTGGATGGAGGCCTATATAAAGTGACAGTGGATGGAGGCCTATATAAAGTGACAGTGGATGGAGGCCTATATAAAGTGACAGTGGATGGAGGCAGTGACAGTGATGGAGGCCTATATAAAGTGACAGTGGATGGAGACTTATATAAAGTGACAGTGGATGGAGGCCTATATAAAGTGACAGATGGAGGCCTATATAAAGTGACAGTGGATGGAGGCCTATATAAAGTGATGGAGGCAGTGGATGGAGGCCTATATAAAGTGACAGTGGATGGAGGCCTATATAAAGTGACAGTGGATGGAGGCCTATATAAAGTGACAGTGGATGGAGGCCTATATAAAGTGACAGTGGATGGAGGCCTATATAAAGTGACAGTGGATGGAGGCCTATATAAAGTGACAGTGGATGGAGCCCTATATAAAGTGACAGTGGATGGAGGCCTATATAAAGTGACAGTGGAGGGAGGCCTCAGCTCAAAGCCATTTGGTCAATGTCAAAGCTTTATCAGTTCTAGTTTATGGCCAACCAAAGCGAGGAAAGAGAGAAACTTGTGCTCCTCAGGTAGTCTATGGATGGAATATTTGTCGATACTGTTGGGCAATTTGTCATTAATCTAGTTCGCCTTCGTTATCTGATGAATAAATTAAGAGAACCTTTAAAATCGATAAAAACATTGAATGGCAAATACTCCAGTCGATAGGTAACTTGCGTGAAGTGAAAAAGATTGGCCTTTGACCCTTCCCAAGAACGACTGAACACCTTAAATCCAATAACTTCATCTAAATTGCTTATCTGAACTGTAGAAATACAACTAAATATTGGATTGAGTAGCATAGATAAGAGTGGAGGAGGAGATTTTGCGAGGAAAAGAGGTGAACTACAACTAAACTGAAGACAGATACAATATCCAACCCCATTTTAAAGACCATACAAAGATCAGTGAAGAAGGGAATGGACAGGGTTGCCATTAAACCTTGTTTTATTCACAAACCAGTGCACTTTGAACTGGACCAGCCCTCCTCGTGGTGAGATGAGATCTGCATGCACTCCCTGAACAGACCATTACATCTCATTTGCATATGCATATCACACATTTCCTTGCTTACTGTAGAAGGGTCCAGGTTCAACATAACATTAAGTTACAGAAGGAACCATGCACAGCTAAACGCATGAAGGTAAATGTACCTGGGTCCCAAATGGCACCCTATTCCCTATTAAGTGCACTTCTTTTGACCAGGGCCCATTGGCAATAGGGTGCCATTTGGGATGCAGTCAATCCATAGCTAATGTACTACGTTAAATTATAATAATTGTTGCAAGCCATGACATACCAGCACAATTCTACCGATCTCTGCAGCGCTATAGTAATGTATTATTGATCTAAACTATTCTCTCTTCAAACGATATCCTACTTGGCTTGGAGCGAGAGGGATAGAAGGGAAGGAGAGAAAGAGAGAGACGGATGTGCTGTGGAGAGAACCCATTTCCTTTCTCCACGTCTGGCTGTGACAAAGTCTCCCCGTTCCCTCATCTCTCCTCTCCCTTTAGTCACTTTGGCAAGCTCAGTTTAGCTGACTGACAACTCAACAAGACACATAGCTGGCAGGGAGCTCTCTCTTTCTCCACCTAACAAGACTCCGTCTCTTACCAGAGAGAAGTGTTGGTGGGAAGAGGTGTTTTTTTACATCTCGCTCTATTTGACCGTCCAAAATATGCCCATGAAGATGAAAACTCTGACATGACTTAACAGCATTGCATTCATAATATATACACTTTTTGGGCCTCTTCAAAAATACAAAGTCCCTTTAACATTAATGTGCAGTCTTGTGTTTTGATGGTAGAACGAACAACACAAGTTGACTTCCAAATCAAACCAAATCAAATCAAATTGTATTTGTCACATACACATGGTTAGGTGATGTTACTGCGAGTGTAGCGAAATGCTTGTGCTTCTAGTTCCGACAATGCAGTAATAACCAACAAGTAATCTAACTAACAATTTCAAAACTACTGTCTTATACACAGTGTAAGGGGATAAGGAATATGTACATAAGGATATATGAATGAGTGATGGTACAGAGCAGCATAGGCAAGATACAGTAGATGGTATCGAGTACAGTATATACATATGAGATGAGTATGTAAACAAAGTGGCATAGTTAAAGTGGCTAGTGATACATGTATTACATAAGGATGCAGTCGATGATATAGAGTACAGTATATACGTATGCATATGAGATGAATAATGTAGGGTAAGTAACATTATATAAGGTAGCATTGTTTAAAGTGGCTAGTGATATATTTACATCATTTCCCATCAATTCCCATTATTAAAGTGGCTGGAGTTGAGTCAGTGTCAGTGTGTTGGCAGCAGCCACTCAATGTTAGTGATGGCTGTTTAACAGTCTGATGCCTTGAGATAGAGGCTGTTTTTCAGTCTCTCGGTCCCAGCTTTGATGCACCTGTACTGACCTCGCCTTCTAGATGATAGCGGGGTGAACAGGCAGTGGCTCGGGTGGTTGATGTCCTTGATGATCTTTATGGCCTTCCTGTAACATCGGGTGGTCGTAGGTGTCCTGGAGGGCAGGTAGTTTGCCCCCGGTGATGCGTTGTGCAGACCTCACTACCCTCTGGAGAGCCTTACGGTTGAGGGCGGAGCAGTTGCCGTACCAGGCGGTGATACAGCCCGGCAGGATGCTCTCGATTGTGCATCTGTAGAAGTTTGTGAGTGCTTTTGGTGACAAGCCGAATTTCTTCAGCCTCCTGAGGTTGAAGAGGCGCTGCTGCGCCTTCTTCACGATGCTGTCTGTGTGAGTGGACCAATTCAGTTTGTCTGTGATGTGTATGCCGAGGAACAGTTTAGTAGCGAAACAGAGAGCATGAAAGAGGATTTATGTCCTTTTAATAGTGAGATTACCTTGTACCTCACACTACCCATACATATTACACACAACTGAGGATGGCAAAGCTATAGCTTCCTATTACCTGACATTGAGGCCCCAGTGTACCTATCCCTTACTTAGTCGCTCCTTTTTACTCTCCCGTGTTAGGCCATTTACCTCCCATTGACTTCATTTATGTCTGTGCTTTAAAGTGCTATTGAGCATCGGGGAGGCAGGCAATAACATGAATAATCCATTGGCAGCTCCGGTCACAACGAAACAGAATGAGACCTCAATCATCATCTTACACCGTTTGCTCCGGGGGAGAGAGAACTGAAATCTCCTCTTGCATTGCAGAGGCATTTAGTCTTTTTCTCCGAAGTTTTGCAGCATAGAATTTTGAGCATTCATTATTTTTTTTGTGAACGGTTTCACTAAAAGGATCTTCGTTTATCCTTCCTTTGCATATGTTTAATCACTTCATAGGGAGAAATGTATTGAACTCTGGCATTTTCTTATCTTTCAAAAAAAAAAAGTAGGCTGCATTATGCACTTGTGTTTCCCCCTCGAAGGCTTTGGTTACTCTGAGGGAAGTAGTAGTCATTACACACAAGCTTAGGAAAATGGAAATCTTCCAATAAAACCTGGACCGTAGCTAATTCATAAGCATTCTGTTTGCCTAAAGGATTTTCCTACAACTACCATCACAGAGTGGGGGGTACAGTTTGCCCGCGGTCTGGCATAACTCTTCCACTCTGCCCCCGGTAACTGAACGTGCTGGATTTTTCATTTCAAGGGCTTCCAATATTTGGGCATCTTGTTTCTTGAAAATTTTCTCAATAGAGATAGAATACTACTATTCTAATTCTAATGATATGGTTTACTCATTTGCTGAAAAAGAGACAACGACATAATCAACCACCATTTCTCAAATCTTCTAGAGCTATTCTCTCACCTTGGACTAGTCCCATTATGGTTTCTGCTGTCTTGCCAACACCTATGGTCATTATCATGCCCCAAGTGTGTACATGCAGCACAGACAGATCTGGGACCAGGCTACCATGGATACCATGGATAATATGGATAATATATGCCATTTAGCAGACACTTTTATCCAAAGCGACTTACAGTCATGTGTGCATACATTCTACGTATGGGTGGTCGGGGGAATCGAACCCACTACCCTGGCATTACAAGCGCCATGCTCTACCAACTGAGCTACAGATGTACTCGCTAGTACTGTCATCGGGTATTTTTCAACCGCCTAACCAAACACTTCTGCCCAATAGCCTGGGGACAAGATCAGCCAAGATGTAAACTCTGCAATTTCTCAATTCTTCTTTCCTTCCTTCCATCCTCTCTTCTCACCTTCTTCTCAAGGTTTCACCCCTCTGACCTTTTCCTTCAATGCAGTTTGAGAATGAGTTGAGACGATGCGAGGAAGTGAGTAAGATGAACTGAGAAATAACTAAATATTCACCTGAGGCTCCATGGACTTCCTTGCCAGTCCATGTCGGCAGGTATTCTAAATACCAGACCAGCCCAGATGTAGACTGACTACCCAGAGTCCATTGCTCATTTCAGATATGTGTTCCACACTGCCTGTGGAGAGAAGACCCAGAGGCTACTGGATTCAGCAGATGCTTCTTTCTGGACATCTTTTCTTCACACATTGATTTCTAATTGTCAGCCTTCTGATACTCTCCCGGTCACGCTTCATGCCTGTCTTCTATCTAACATGCCTGGATTAAGCAACAAGTAGGTCACCATTCATGTGTTGGTTTGTGGTATTCAGAGCTAAATACATGTAGAAGACATGTCTCTGGTGGTAACAACACAGGTTTGCTCTGGTATATTCCATCAAGTCTGAGGTACAGACTTTAAATGTTACATCCCTAAATGGCCCTCTCCTCCCTATTTAGTGCAGTACTTTTAACAGGGCAGTCATCAAACGTAATGTACATAAGGAATATGGTGCTAATGGGGACGGAACACATGTCTCTTACCAGAGACTATTCATCAACATGAATCTAATTTAATTCATCCAATTCTGCATGCGAAGAATCCCCTGACAACCGGGAAAAAACCCTCAGCTCTCATGCTTATATATAATATAATAATAATATATAATATATAATAATATAATAATATATGCCATTTAGCAGACGCTTTTATCCAAAGCGACTTACAGTCATGTGTGCATACATTCTACGTATGGGTGGTCCCGGGGATCGAACCCACTACCCTGGCGTTACAAGCGCCATGCTCTACCGTTACAAGCGCCATGCTCTACCAACTGAGCTACAGAAGGCTTCATTTCACCAAAACCGTTAGATCGATTCTAGCCTGTTAAACATTAACTATTGTACATTTCCTGCAAGTCAAGCAGCACAACCAAGTTAAAAACAAGAGAGTGTTAGATTCATTATAAAGAATGTCTGGCTACAATCCCCCCCCCCCAAAAAAAACTGTTGTTTTTGTTGTAAAATTTGATATACACGAAAACATAACATTCAATACACCCCCCCCCCCAATAACCCCTTAGCCAGACAGAGAGTTTAAGAACACGGACATCACATTTCTTAACCCAGTTAAGTTTCAGAACATACAATATATTTATTAAAGTATTTTCAGTTGATTTTGCATTTGTTTAGTAGCTCTTATTTCAGCATTTCTAAGTTATTACGTAAAAAATACACTTATGGGAACTTGTATCGTATTATTTAGTCTTCTCGATGATGTATAAAATCCCAAAACATGAATTAAATTGAAATGATGTACACCGTGTCCTTCCTGATACTTAAGACGGATACAGTTTAAGACTGATGGGAAGTCACAGTAACCTACCCCATGTAAACATCAGCTAAAACCAAACAGCAGACAATTCTAAATCTCTTACATGAATTTAGTTGAAATTCCATACACCTACATTCGTCACAAATAGATTCATAGTTAATATGATAGACCTCCATCAAATTTAGGTTGATGGCGATACAAGGCTATGAATGTGTTCTATGTTCAGTATTCAGTCGCTATTACATCATAATGCTGCTATTAAAAGTGCATTATGTTGATGGATTTCATCTCATTGATGAACTCCAATACTGAAAACTTCAGACTATTCAGATTCATCTCAAAATATCTTCAGATTAACCTCAGAACACTTTCGGTGAGCATTCATTTACAATCGTACATTCATTTACAATTGTGTACAAATAAAACTGCATCCATGGATTAGCTATGACGTTCCTTTACAGAAGTGATGCCGTTTTTTTATGAAAGACTGCAGAGTTACATTTTAATCTAATAATATCATATATTAATATACTTTTAAAAAAGGATCCATGCACGGACACCATATCAAAAACTGTGGTTTTCCACTTTCTTGAAGTCTTCAGAGAAGTGCAATTACAATAAGTGATTGTCAGACTAGGATGATCGTCACAGGTAGAATCACACTGCAACCTGATTGTCACATATACCATTACCCATCAGAAAGAAAGGTGAAACTCCCCAGGGGGCAAAGTGATTTCAGACAGAGAGACGGCACTTATGTAACAGACTAAGGGCTTGTAAGTTAAGCATTTCACGGTAAGGTACCTGTTGTATTCAGCACATAAGGTCTGGTACCTGTTGTATTCAGCACATAAGGTCTGGTACCTGTTGTATTCAGCACATAAGGTCTGGTACCTGTTGTATTCAGCACATAAGGTCTGGTACCTGTTGTATTCAGCACATAAGGTCTGGTACCTGTTGTATTCAGCACATAAGGTCTGGTACCTGTTGTATTCAGCACATAAGGTCTGGTACCTGTTGTATTCAGCACATACCTGTTGTATTCAGGTCTGGTACCTGTTGTATTCAGCACATAAGGTCTGGTACCTGTTGTATTCAGCACATAAGGTCTGGTACCTGTTGTATTCAGCACATAAGGTCTGGTACCTGTTGTATTCAGCACATAAGGTCTGGTACCTGTTGTATTCAGCACATAAGGTCTGGTACCTGTTGTATTCAGCACATAAGGTCTGGTACCTGTTGTATTCAGCACATAAGGTCTGGTACCTACTGTATTCGACGCATGTGACACATTTGATTTGATTTGACAGACTGAGGAAAACGGGTTCCATATGAAAAGAGTGTTACACAAAACATCTTTGAGATTGACTTTGGAGCAGTCTCGGATGCTCCAGCAGTAGTTGTTGCCTGTGACAGACTCATCTAATGTGGGCATGGATGGACTGTCTGTATTAAAGGAAAGAGGTCTTGTGTAGCTCAGTTTGTAAGAGCGTGGCAATGCCAAGGTTGTGAGTTCAATTCCCGCCTGGATCCCATACAGTGGGGCAAAAAAAGTATTTAGTCAGCCACCAATTGTGCAAGTTCTCCCACTTAAAAAGATGAGAGAGGTCTGTCATTTTCATCATAGGTACACTTCAACTATGACAGACAAAATGAGAAAAAAAATCCAGAAAATCACATTGTAGGATTTTTAATGAATTTATTTGCAAATTTTTGTGGAAAATAAGCATTTGGTCACTTACAAATAAGCAAGATTTCTGGCTCTCACAGACCTGTAACTTCTTCTTTAAGAGGCTCCTCTGTCCTCCACTCATACCTGTAGACTGGCAATCTAGTGGTGTGTTGCCTCTCATCTTCCCCTGGTGGGTTCCCGTTGAAGTATGCTGATGCTCTTCTAAACTAGGTGTGTCTCCTGTACCCGGGAGAGTCTGGACGAGCTTGTCTCCGAACGGATACTGTGAAGAACAGAGAGACGTCAACTGCTACAAATTCTGCACCACACCAGGGCTCCATTCCTGCTTGTGGAACACTCATCAACCAGTATATGTATTGATGTCATCACACCTTCTTACCATCCTATCAGCAGAATACAAAACAATACGACTTGGCATTTTCTATGCTTTTGTAAATGTAAATGCCACAGTGTCCGTGGAAGGGGTAAACATTTCAAATCAGTCAACATATGTCTCTCTCTCTCTCTCTCTCTGTAGACACAGTCTCTTCAGTCATATTCATGAATAAAGTATGAGTCTTTTCTACATTCTGTGGGTGCGCCCCACTTTTACAGCTTGCACTGTAAATAAGAGGAAATTACATTTTTACGAGGGCTCATTGGAACTCGGTTTGGCCAAGCATTAGGTCACTTAAAGGAAGAAAACACTTGCTTTATTATCTTTCATACACAACAGCAGCCCATAATGCACCATTAACTGTCTCCTATCGATTTTAATGTGGGTGATGTTGGGTGGTATTGGTGTGTGTGTGTGTGTGTTCATTGTCCATCATTGTGTCTCAAAGTAACATCATCAGCACTAAACATTTTACAACTCTTCTGTGGGCTTGGCTCATATCAGTAATGGTGGGCCCAGTTTATTGGCAAGCAGCCTCAGTGCAAGATGGGATAGGTCGTCCAGGGAGAAGAACTGACTGAAGAGTTCTTTGTGTGCTGAGAATGAGAGGGTTTTTCAGAAATGCCTGCTATGGGCTTCAGGCCTGCTGTCCTCAAAGGACTAGGAGGGAGTGGAGAAGGACAGGAAATGAAAGAGCAGTGAAGGAAGAGACTGACAGAGCAGTGGCAAAGAGAGGGCTGGTAAGAGCTTCTTCCAAATGTTCAACAGAAGGCACACAAGCTGTCTAAAGCTAAAACAAACATACTATAATAAAATGGCTTTATTTCAGCCATCAAAAGACCAGCTTCACTATAAGAACATGTTACAACAATGCTCTAAAACGAAAACCTAGACCTATAGAAGTTATAGGGACATTTCTCCACAACTAAAATATTTCCAACTCTGTTTTGACCAGTTTGAGAGTGGACTATGGATTGAGCAGCGTTTCGATGTGCTACGGTGGTCTGTGTCTGTGAGAGAGAGAGAGAGAGAGAGAGAGAGAGAGAGAGAGAGAGAGAGAGAGAGAGAGAGAGAGAGAGAGAGAGAGAGAGAGAGAGAGAGATAGAGAGAGAGACTGGTGTTGGCGTGGGGACGAGTGCTGGGTCTGTAATGTAACCTGCTCGTTTAGTTAATGGCTGAGAACATTGGCCACACTGATAGTGGTCTGGGGTCACAGAGGTCATGGACAGACATCGGCTAATGAAGCTCCCCTGCCCCTCTCTCTCCATCCATCTCTATGTCCCCTCTCTCTCCATCCATCTCTATGTCCCCTCTCTCTCTCTCCATCCTATTCTCTCTCTCTCCATCCATCTCTATGTCCCCTCTCTCTCTCTCTCTCTCTCTCTCCATCCTATTCCCCTCTCTCTCCATCCATCTCTGTCCCCTGCCCCTCTCTCTCCATCCATATCTATGTCCCCTCTCTCTCCATCCATCTCTATGTCCCCTCTCTCTCTCTCCATCCTATTCCCTCTCTCTCCATCCATCTCTATGTCCCCTCTCTCTCCATCCATCTCTATGCCCCCTCTCTCTCCATTCATCTCTATGTCCCCTCTCTCACTCTCTCTCTCCATCCTATTCCCCTCTCTCCATCCATCTCTATGTCCCCTCTCTCTCTCTCTGTCCATCTCTATGTCCACTCTTTTTCTCTCTGTCCATCTCTATGTTCTCAATCCCTCTCCCTCAATCAAATCAAAATCAAATCAAATCAAATGTATTTATATAGCCCTTCGTACATCAGCTGATATCTCAAAGTGCTGTACTAAAACCCCAAACAGCAAGCAATGCAGGTGTAGAAGCACGGTGGCTAGGAAAAACTCCCTAGAAAGGCCAAAACCTGGGAAGAAACCTAGAGAGGAACCAGGCTATGTGGGGTGGCCAGTCCTCTTCTGGATGTGCTGGGTGGAGATTATAACAGAACATGGTCAATATGTTCAAATGTTCATAAATGACCAGCATGGTCAAATAATAATAATCATAGGCAGAACAGTTGAAACTGGAGCAGCAGCACGGCCAGGTGGACTGGGGACAGCAAGGAGTCAGGTAGTCCTGAGGCATGGTCCTAGGGCTCAGGTCCTCCGAGAGAGAAAGAAAGAGAGAAAGAGAGAATTAGACACCGGATAGGTGTACTCCAGATATAACAAACTGACCCCAGCCCCCCGACACATAAACTACTACAGCATAAATACTCTCCCTTTCTCAGTCCCTCATTCCCTCCTCCCCCCATCCTCTCTCTCTCCATCCATACCCCCCCCCCCCAACCGCCTGTTGAAACCAACAGGAGCTGATCAAAGGCTACAGCCGCGAGTGGGGGGAAGAGGGCGGGGTGAGGGAGAGGAGAGAGAACACTCCCTAAGTGACAGGTTCCCCCCCCCACGTTGACAGATGGGTGGAGGAGGACAAGGAGAGGCAGGAGGAGGATGGTACAGCAGTAAAGATCATGTCATTAGGAGTGATCGGTGTGTGCGTTGGACGATGGTCTGAGCAGTAGGTAGTAGAATGACTGAGAAATGAAAGGGACTATCGATTTAGCATGACTCAGCTGTATGGAAGGAAGTCCTAATAGAAAACCAATGGCCCGGAGTGCCCGGAAGGGTTAACTCCCTCACTTCTATTTTGGGGAATGGTCTGATGGATTCCAGATGATTTATAAAACTTGTATCAGTTTATAAACCAGGTAGAACACATTTCCTTACCACAACCAAAGCCTGATGTTTTTTTGGGGTTGCCATGGCACCGTAAAGGAAGCAACACAAATTGCTCCTGTACATTTTTGTAAATGTTAGTCATTTTTAGCTAATTGTTTTTGATTGCATTTTTTAAATGTGTTTTGTTTTAATAATTAACAGTATATTTACACACTGAACAAAAATATAAACGCAACATTCAAAAATGTCATTGATTTTGCAGAGTTACAGTCCTCACAATGGGCATCAGGATCTCAGCACAGGATTTTTTGTGAATTGAAATTGCCATCGATAAAATGCAATTGTGTTCGTTGTCTGTAGCTTATGCCTGCACATACCATAATCACACCCCACCATGGGGCACTATGTTCACGTTGACATCAGAAAACTACTCACCCACACAACACCATAGGTTGTGAGGTCGGTTGGACGTGCTGCCAAATTCTCTAAATCAACATGGGACACGGCTTATGGTAGAGAAATTAACATTCAATTCTCTGGCAACAGCTCTGGTGGACATTCCCGGAGTCAGCATGCCAGTTGCACTATCCCTCAAAACTTGAGACATCGGTGGCATTGTGTTGTGTGACAAAACTGCACTTTTTAGAGTGGCCTTTTATTGTCCCCAGCACAAGGTGCACCTGTGTAATGATAATGCTGTTTAATCAGCTGTTTGTCAGGTGGATGGATTATCTTGGCAAAGGAGAAATGCTCACTAACTGGGATGTAAACAAATTTGTACAAAAAATGTGAGAAACAAGCTTTTTGTGCATATGGAAATGTTCGGGGATCTTTTAATTCAGCTCATGAAACACGGGACCAAAACTTTATATGTTGTGCTTATATCTCTGTTCAGTGTATAATTACAAATGGTCTCAAACCACCACTGCATTTCAAAACTCTCAGACACGTCAGTTGGATGGTTGGTTTAGCTAGCTAGTAGCTGGCTAGCTGGATGTTTTGATTTGAATGTGAGGTTGAGCAAAGAGAGGTGAGCAAAGAGAGATGCTCTGCAGTACTACAAGGCTACTTTGGGTTATTGACGACATGCGGTGAGCTTTCCGGCGCCCCAACGGCTAGCTACAGAGATCAGTTGCACTGTGGTGAGGCGTTCAACTGAATGTGACCGACTGATGCTCCCTCCCTCCACACAGATATTTAACACACCGTTTCACGTTTGATTTATTTATTTAATTAGTTTATTTAGACAGAGTGTAGACTTGAGAAAATAGTGTTGCTGAGTACAGGGGCACATCCAGGATGTACATCCTCTCAATTCTGATGTTGTCACGACTTCTACCGAAGGTGGCTCCTCTCCCTGTTCGGGCGGCACTCGGTGGTCGGCGTCGCCGGTCTACTAGCCATCACCGATCCCTTTTTTTTGTTTTTAGTCTTTGGTTCTTTTTCACACCTGGGTTCATTTGCGTTAATTTCTGTGTGTATAATTGTAACCTGTTGCCTGCCTAAGTTTGTGTGGGATTAATATTTTATTGTGATGTGCTCGGTTGGATTTACCATTATTTGTTTTCACGGTTAAGTAAAGTGTATGAGTGTTGGAACTTTGTTTGTTTCTCCGTGCGTTTTGCACGGGTTCACTGTTAACGAGGGCGTTGTCCTTTTCCATTGTGCCATTCCTGTGTTGGTGGACTGTCTTATTAAAACACGCTTCTCAGACATCCCTGCTCTCCTGCGCCTGACTCCTACACCTACAACCTGACACCTACCACCTGACTCCTACACCTACTACCTGACTCCTACACCTACCACCTGACTCCTACACCTACCACCTGACTCCTACACCTACTACCTGACTCCTACACCTACTACCTGACTCCTACACCTACCACCTGACACCTACCACCTGACTCCTACACCTACTACCTGACTCCTACACCTACTACCTGACTCCTACACCTACCACCTGACTCCTACACCAACCACCTGACTCCTACACCTACTACCTGACTCCTACACCTACCACCTGACTCCTACACCTACCACCTGACACCTACACCTACCACCTGACTCCTACACCTACCACCTGACTCCTACACATACCACCTGACTCCTACACCAACCACCTGACTCCTACACCTACTACCTGACTCCTACACCTACCACCTGACTCCTACACCAACCACATGACTCCTACACCTACTACCTGACTCCTACACCTACCACCTGACTCCTACACCAACCACCTGACTCCTACACCTACTACCTGACTCCTACACCTACCACCTAACTCCTACACCTACCACCTGACTCCTACACCAACCACCTGACTCCTACACCTACCACCTGACTCCTACACCTACCACCTAGACGCACCTTATCACAGATGTGCTCCACTTCTATTCCCATACCTCTCCCCCATCTGGCCTAAATTCACAGGTGTCAGGGATAGTTGAGGATGACATTACCTTCTGGATGGCTTCATAGACAGCCTGGAACGCTGGCTGCTTGTCATCATGGTAAACGCCTCTGTTGCTGTGGAGAATGAAGACGCCCTCTCATTTGGCTGCGAGACAGTTGCTGCCGTATATATACAGTGGTCTGGACGGTAGTTCCATTGGCACGCAAACACATACAGGCTCTCTGCAGGAGTGCATATGGAGAGTTCGCTGAGGGTGTCTGTTCAACCATTGGGAAGTTGTATACTTACAGAAACACATATTCATCTAGACAAAGAAGCTAAGGAAATAGTGTCAACTATAAAGCAATGTGTGTCTGGGTCATGTTGACTTGGAATAAAACACAATAAAAATACAAATTGGGAGGTACTGTCTGAACTTGAAACACACATTTTTTGGGCAATTGCATAACGTTTTAAAGGTCCCAAACGAACAGTGATAATCATGTTTTTCATCAACTTGGGTGATATTAGGATGAATCCAGTTCAACGTAGGATGACCCAAGTTTGAAAAATTACTATTGCTTTTACATTGATAAAGTTTGGTCATAATGTTAGATAATGTCACTGTGGCTGCCTTGACTTGTGAACAGTATATTTTCTGTAACAAATGTGATAATCACTGTGTTTTGTTCTTCCATCTCTAAGCCAACTACACTGAGTCTGAGAACTGGCAGCGCACAGCTGGCATGAAGGAATGTTGTCCACAAACGGAGTTGTGGTGTGTATAATATTTGTAATTTCCATTGTGTTTTATTATTCCACCTCATTTCGTCTTACCACTATCATCAAGCTGTAATGATAGACATTTTAGAAAATTCAACATCTACTGTCTGCGATACAAAATCAGCTTCCCCAAGGCAAAGAAGAGGAGATATGCTGCACAGCCTGTGAAGACAGACCCAACATACTGTAAGTCATAGTTATTCATTTCAAATCTGCATCAATTTAGCATTTCAGGCACACAAAAAAAAAAAAAGTGCACAACCAAATTTTGCATATTTCAAATTGAATACTTCCAAATCACCAGAAAACCCATTGTAGAATGAGTAGATCACTACATCTATGAAATGATAGCATAATAACTCAGTAAATAAAAGGGAATTACATTCCCTATCCATTTAATAAACATTTCCCTTTTCAAAAACATTACAGGCTACGTAGACACACTCCTGGATCTCCTCTTCAACGAGGTCATACTGTTATTAAATGGGGCTTGTAAGGTAAGACACTCAACTTTAAATGGTCACCATACTTCTTATTCTTTGGAAGGCTACTCCTCTTACACTGTTTGTGCTAGAAACATCAGTCATACGTTAAAACTTTCAGAGAGGTCAGGACCAGGGTGTTTTATATACACATTTTTGATATCTTTTATACTTTTTAAATGATTAAGCTTTAAGTAATAACCATCTTCATCCACTTTAGGGCTGACTCTATTTAGTCGACTGGTCGATAGGCTGTTAGTCGAGCAGTGGCAAATATATATATTTTCTCATGGAACACCTGTCTCAGTGGACGAATCCATTGAGGAGGCTGCGGGGATGCCTGTCTCAGTGGACTAATCCATTGAGGAGGCTGCGGGGATGCCTGTCTCAGTGGACTAATCCATTGAGGAGGCTGCGGGGATGCCTGTCTCAGTGGACTAATCCATTGAGGAGGCTGCGGGGATGCCTGTCTCAGTGGACTAATCCATTGAGGAGGCTGCGGGGATGCCTGTCTCAGTGGACTAATCCATTGAAGAGGCTGCGGGGATGCCTGTCTCAGTGGACTAATCCATTGAGGGGGCTGCGGGGATGTCTCAGTGGACCAGGCGGTGATACAGCCCGACAGGATGCTCTCGATTGTGCATCTGTAGAAGTTTGTGAGTGCTTTTGGTGACAAGCCGAATTTCTTCAGCCTCCTGAGGTTGAAGAGGCGCTGCTGCGCCATCTTCACGATGCTGGAACTACTGTTCCATCGATGTGGATAGGGGGGTGTTCCCTCTGCTGTTTCCTGAGGTCCACAATCATCTCCTTAGTTTTGTTGACGTTGAGTGTGAGGTTATTTTCCTGACACCACACTCCGAGGGCCCTCACCTCCTCCCTGTAGGCCGTCTCATCGTTGTTGGTAATCAAGCCTACCACTGTTGTGTCGTCCGCAAACTTGATGATTGAGTTGGAGGCGTGCGTGGCCACGCACTCGTGGGTGAACAGGGAGTACAGGAGAGGGCTCAGAACGCACCCTTGTGGGTGTTGAGGATCAGCGGGGTGGAGATGTTGTTGCCTACCCTCACAACCTGGGGGTGGCCCGTCAGGAAGTCCAGTACCCAGTAGCACAGGGCGGAGTCGAGACCCAGGGTCTCGAGCTTGATGACAAGCTTGGAGGGTACTATGGTGTTGAATGCCGAGCTGTAGTCGATGAACAGCATTCTCACATAGGTATTCCTCTTGTCCAGATGTGTTAGGGCAGTGTGCAGTGTGGTTGAGATTGCATCGTCTGTGGACCTATTTGGGCTGTAAGCAAATTGGAGTGGGTCTAGGGTGACAGGTAGGGTGGAGGTGATATGGTCCTTGACTAGTCTCTCAAAGCACTTCATAATGACGGAAGTGAGTGCTACGGGGCGGTAGTCGTTTAGCTCAGTTACCTTAGCTTTCTTGGGAACAGGAACAATGGTGGCCCTCTTGAAGCATGTGGGAACAGCAGATTGGTATAGGGATTGATTGAATATGTCCGTAAACACACCGGCCAGCTGGTCTGCGCATGCTCTGAGGGCGCGGCTGGGGATGCCGTCTGGGCCTGCAGCCTTGCGAGGGTTAACACGTTTAAATGTTTTACTCATCTCGGCTGCAGTGAAGGAGAGTCCGCATGTTTTCGTTGCAGGCCGTGTCAGTGGCACTGTATTGTCCTCAAAGCGTGCAAAAAAGTTATTTAGTCTGCCTGGGAGCAAGACATCCTGGTTCATGACTGGGCTGGTTTTCTTCTTGTAGTCCGTGATTGACTGTAGACCCTGCAACATACCTCTTGTGCCTGAGCCGTTGAATTGAGATTCTACTTTGTCTCTATACTGACGCTTAGCTTGTTTGATAGCCTTGCGGAGGGAATAGCTGCACTGTTTGTATTCGGTCATATAACCAGTCACCTTGCCCTGATTAAAAGCAGTGGTTCGCGCTTTCAGTTTCACGCGAATGCTGCCATCAATCCACGGTTTCTGGTTAGGGAATGTTTTAATCGTTGCTATGGGAACGAAATCTTCAAAGCACATTCTAATGAACTCGCACACCGAATCAGCGTATTCGTCAATGTTGTTATCTGACGCAATACGAAACATATCCCAGTCCACGTGATGGAAGCAGTCTTGGAGTGTGGAATCAGCCTGGTCGGACCAGCGTTGGACAGACCTCAGCGTGGGAGCTTCTTGTTTTAGTTTCTGTCTGTAGGCAGGGATCAACTAAATGGAGTCGTGGTCAGTTTTTCCGAAAGGAGGGCAGAGCAGGGCCTTATATGCATGGCTGAAGTTAGAGTAACAATGATCCAAGGTTTTTCCAGCCCTGGTTGCGCAATCGATATGCTGATACAATTTAGGGAGTCTTGTTTTCAGATTAGCCTTGTTAAAATCCCCAGCTACAATGAATGCAGCCTCAGGATGTATGGATTCCAGTTTGCAAAGAGTCAAATAAAGTTTGTTTAGAGCCATCGATGTGTCTGCTTGGGGGAAATATATACGGCTGTGATTATAATCGGAGAGAATTCTCTTGGTAGATAATGCAGTCGACATTTGATTGTGAGGAATTCTAAATCAGGTGAACAGAAGGATTTGAGTTCCTGTATGTTTCTGTGATCACACCACGTCTCGTTAGCCATAAGGCATACGCCCCCACCCCTCTTCTTACCAGAAAGATGTTTGTTTCTGTCGACGCGATGCGTGGAGAAACCCGCTGGCTGCACCGCCTCCGATAGCGTCTCTCCAGTGAGCCATGTTTCCGTGAAGCAAAGAACGTTACAGTCTCATTACAGAACGTGATGTCCCTCTGGAATGCTACCCTTGCTTGGATTTCATCAACCTTTTTGTCAAGAGACTGGACATTGGCGAGAAGAATGCTAGGGAGTGGTGCACGATGTGCCCTTCTCCGGAGTCTGACCAGAAGACCGCCTCGTTTCCCTCTTTTACGGAGTCGTTTTTTTGGGTCGCCGGCTGGGATCCATTCCGTTCTCCTGGTTGAAAGGCAGAACACAGGATCCGCGTCGCGAAAATCATATTCTTGGTCGTACTGATGGTGAGTTGACGCTGATCTTATATTCAGTAGTTCTTCTCGACTGTATGTAATGAAACCTAAGATGACCTGGGGTACTAATGTAAGAAATAACATGTAAAAAAACAAAAACCTGCATAGTTTCCTAGGAACGCGAAGCGAGGCGGCCATCTCTGTCGGCGCCGGAAGTACCGGAGGCTGCGGGGATGCCACGGTCCAAGAAGAAGGGGAGTGTGGCTCAGCTGCACAAGGCACTTCTCTCCAGAATGCGCTCTCGCCCGCCATTTTGTGCTTATTCATTGTTTCATAACTTCATTGTGTACATTGTTTGCTGTGTTTATTAACTTCCCATTACATATATAACCAGAAGTAGCCTACATTTACTGTTAATTCACATAATTTCTCATCTGCAATGTTTGTTTGGTTACGGTAATTTCTGTTAATGCATAAAATATATGATTATTATTACAGTCGTTTACCGTTCTCATTGTCAGAGTAGACACATTGTTTGCAGAACTCACAACCTATGCTACACTTGTGAGAAACAAGTTTTTGTTGATTTCATTCCATTCACGAGTTTTGCTAAGTTATTCTTCATCTGTTTGAAACGCTCCTGCCAATGTTGAGTAAGGACATGCACCTGACTAAGCATATAGAAGTAGGACTAGTCTACATGACCTGCGCGCAAATGTAGACCTATAAATGTACCCATTTGGGTATATCTGATCAGTATTTCTGATTGTCAACTCACCACCAATAATGAGCTGTGGAACTTCTCAAATAAATTTTTGCTTCAGCTAAAACAGCAAGTAATTAGAGAATCAATTAAGAATGACAATAGTTCCTCAAAGTATTTGAAAAATATTTCCAGCTCTTTCCCTTTCGATAACCACTCGGCATGAAAGGGAAACATGTAATGCTCTGATCCAGTGGAAACGTCATAAAATAGCTGATTACTTTTGTCCCAAATAGCCTACAGTGGGAAACATTATTTTATACAATGTTGCAAGTTTGCTAGTGTGAGTTTCCTGCCAACACAGTTGATAATGGTACAATGTTTCAAGTTCGTTGCAGACAGACCATGCACAGCCAATATGATTTATATTTATATGTACATATTTAATTTTAGCAGGATATTTTCTACCTGCAGGCTGCAATGTTTTTTATTAGTTGTCTATTTGTTATTATTATTATATTATTACTATTTATTAGTAGGCTATTTTTTACATAGCTGGCAATGGCAATAAATGTTACTTTAAGATTTATATAAGACTATTATAAATTAAATGTTTAACAAAAATGTGCATATGAAAATTATAACAGGCACGCAGATCGGTAGAAAACACATATACAACATGATGCTGCCGCCACCATGCTTCACTGTTGTCACGCCCTGGCCTTAGAGAGCTTTTTATGTCTCTATTTTGGTTTGGTCAGAGTGTGATTTGGGTGGGCATTCTATGTTCAGTTTCTATGTTTTGTATTTCTTTGTTTTGGCCGGGTATGGTTCTCAATCAGGGACAGCTGTCTATCGTTGTCTCTGATTAGGAACCATACTTAGGAAGCATTTTCCCACCTGTGTTCTGTGGGCTGTTGTTTTCTGGTTAGTGTTTTCTGCACTTGACAGAACTGTTCGTTGTCGTTTCGCACTTTGTTATTTTGTTCGAGTGTTCATAAACACTTACCATGCTTTGTTTTGATCCTTCCTCATCAGACGACCGTTACAACCGTAGGGAGGGTGCCAGGTTTCCTCCAGGGGTGACGCTTGTCATTCAGGCCAATGAGTTCAATCTTGGTTTCATCAGACCAGAGAATATTATTTCTCATGGTCTGAGAGTCTTTAGGTGCCTTTTGGTAAACTCCAAGCGGGCAGTCAAGTGCCTTTTACTAAGGAGTGGCTTCCGTCTGGCCACTCTACCATAAATGCCTGATTGGTGGAGTGCTGCAGAGATGGTTGTGCTTCTGGAAGGTTCTCTCATCTCCACAGAGGTGAAATTTGCAAAAATATCTAAAAACCTGTTTTCGCTTTGTCATTCTGGGGTACTGTGTGTAGATTGATGAGGATTTTCATTTATTTAATCAATTTTAGAATAAGGCTGTAACGTAACAAGATGTGGAAAAAGTCCAGGGAAATGAACTTTCGGAATGCACTATATAGTTGATTTTATTAAAACACAAAGGTACGTCTTTCGATAAATCAATTGATAAAAAGAAAAGATGACTCTCGGTCGACGGAATTTTTTTGTTGTTGTCTGGGACAGCCGTAATACATTTCCGTGGGATTTCCTCAACATTCTAAAGGTCCCAATGTGACATCATCACTTCCAACACTCCATTCACTGTAAATGCAATAGTGCAACTTTTGACCCAAATCAGCTACTTTGACCACTTTGCCAACAACTTAAACAAAAATTTAAGAGCGTATGAAATCTTCCTCTATGTCACGACTTCTACCGAAGTCGTTGCCTCTCCTTGTTCGGGCGCTGCTCGGCGTTCGACGTCACCGGTCTTCTAGCCATCATTGATCCTTTTGTCATTTTCCATTGGTTTTGTCTTGTCTTCCCACACACCTGTTTTCAATCCCATTCATTACCTGTTGTGTATTTAACCCTCTGTTTCCCCTCATGTCTTTGTCAGAAATTGATTTGTTGTCAGTGTAGTGTGATTGTTTGTATAGGTGCGCGTCGGGTCTTCGTACCCATGTTTTGTTTGTATATTTATTGTTATGGAGCATACTCGTGGAACTTTATTAAAAGACTCCATATTTAAACTCCATTTGACTCTCCTGCGCCTGACTTCCCTGCCACCTATTACACCTATGCGTGACACTCTACTTCTCTGTTTGTTTTTCAAATTGGAAATCTGAACAGAATATTCTGATACCGATCAAACGTTACAGTTGTTTAAGTAACCACATCCACATTCTCCAACTTTTTATAAACAACAGAAATTTTGACAATTTTCCCCAAAAGTTAGGCAAAAAGTTAGAGGTTATGATATCTGTGTCTACTTCTCTGCTATTCAAATCTGAAATCATAACAGAAATATTAGCTTGCCACAAGGAGTCGCTAGAGCGCAATCCCGGACGGCCAAACCCTCCCCTAAACCAGACGACGCTGGGCCAATTGTGCGCCGCCTCATGTGTATCCCGGTCATGGCCAGCTGTGACACAGCCTGGGATTGAACCCGGGTCTGTAGTGATGCCTTAAGACTGCTGCGCCCCTCGGGAGGCCTAAATGGGTATTTTAATGAAAGGAGGGAATTTGGAGCGGGAGTTTTTTTTCTGTCAGCCTGGAGTGGTTTTTAGCGGAGCGGTAGGAAAGGACGGAGTGGTTTTTAGCTGAGCTGTAGGAAAGGACAGGGAGTGGTTTATAGCGGAGCTGTAGGAAAGGACAGGGAGTGGTTTTTAGCTGAGCTGTAGGAAAGGACAGGGAGTGGTTTATAGCGGAGCTGTAGGAAAGGACGGAGTGGTTTTTAGCTGAGCTGTAGGAAAGGACAGGGAGTGGTTTATAGCGGAGCTGTAGGAAAGGACAGGGAGTGGTTTATAGCGGAGCTGTAGGAAAGGACAGGGAGTGGTTTATAGCTGAGCTGTAGGAAAGGACAGGGAGTGGTTTATAGCTGAGCTGTAGGAAAGGACAGGGAGTGGTTTATAGCGGAGCTGTAGGAAAGGACGGAGTGGTTTTTAGCTGAGCTGTAGGAAAGGACAGGGAGTGGTTTATAGCGGAGCTGTAGGAAAGGACAGGGAGTGGTTTTTAGCTGAGCTGTAGGAAAGGACAGGGAGTGGTTTATAGCGGAGCGGTAGGAAAGGACATGGAGTGGTTTTTAGCTGAGCTGTAGGAAAGGACATGGAGTGGTTTTTAGCTGAGAGGTAGGAAAGGACATGGAGTGGTTTTTAGCTGAGAGGTAGGAAAAAGGACATGGAGTGGTTTTTAGCTGAGAGGTAGGAAAGGACATGGAGTGGTTTTTAGCGGAGCTGTAGGAAAGGACATGGAGTGGTTTTTAGCTGAGAGGTAGGAAAGGACATGGAGTGGTTTTTAGCTGAGAGGTAGGAAAGGACATGGAGTGGTTTTTAGCTGAGAGGTAGGAAAGGACATGGAGTGGTTTTTAGCGGAACGGTAGGAAAGGACATGGAGTGGTTTTTAGCAGAGCAGTAGGAAAGGATCTGGAGTGGTTTTTGCTGAGAGGTAGGAAAGGACATGGAGTGGTTTTTAGCGGAGCAGTAGGAAAGGACATGGAGTGTTTTTTAGCTGAGAGGTAGGAAAGGACATGGAGTGGTTTGTAGCGGAGCGGTAGGAAAGGACATGGAGTGGTTTTTAGCTGAGCTGTAGGAAAGGACATGGAGTGGTTTTTAGCGGAGCTGTAGGAAAGGACATGGAGTGGTTTTTAGCTGAGCTGTAGGAAAGGACATGGAGTGGTTTTTAGCTGAGCTGTAGGAAAGGACATGGAGTGGTTTTCAGCGGAGCTGTAGGAAAGGACATGGAGTGGTTTTTAGCTGAGCTGTAGGAAAGGACATGGAGTGGTTTTTAGCGGAGCTGTAGGAAAGGACATGGAGTGGTTTTTAGCTGAGCTGTAGGAAAGGACATGGAGTGGTTTTTAGCTGAGCTGTAGGAAAGGACATGGAGTGGTTTTTAGCTGAGCTGTAGGAAAGGACATGGAGTGGTTTTTAGCAGAGCGGTAGGAAAGGACATGGAGTGGTTTTTAGCTGAGAGGTAGGAAAGGACAGGGAGTGGTTTTTAGCAGAGAGGTAGGAAAGGACATGGAGTGGTTTTTAGCAGAGAGGTAGGAAAGGACATGGAGTGGTTTTCAGCGGAGCTGTAGGAAAGGACATGGAGTGGTTTTTAGCAGAGCGGTAGGAAAGGACATGGAGTGGTTTTTAGCTGAGCTGTAGGAAAGGACATGGAGTGGTTTTTAGCTGAGCTGTAGGAAAGGACATGGAGTGGTTTTTAGCTGAGAGGTAGGAAAGGACATGGAGTGGTTTTTAGCAGAGCGGTAGGAAAGGCGCCGGAGCGATACGCAAGCTCTACTCCATGAGTGATGAGCAGGATATCCAACCACTCACATACTCTGGTCACCAGGTAAGCAGTTCGAAAAGCTAGTCTATTATTTAAGTTTTAGGGGTGAGAAATGTATCCTACCTTGGCTACAACAAGCCAATGTAGTTTTCAAGTAGAAAACTAGGCTGTAAACTGCAGTGACTAGCGTACGTAATTTGAATAACGCTCAGAAGCCTGGCATTTTGAATGCAAATTCATTTCGAAACAAGTGGTCCTTCTGTAGCTCAGTTGGTAGAGCATGGCGCTTGTAATGCCAGGGTAGTGGGGTCGATCCCCGGGACCACCCATACGTAGAATGTATGCACACATGACTGTAAGTCGCTTTGGATAAAAGCGTCTGCTAAATGACATATATTATTTATTATTAAGTGCATCTAGGTTGCCTGATTGGACAAACTTTAGGTCAGTTATGTTTTTTTTTGTGGAAGGTTACCCGAAATGTTTGACCCAAGTTAAGCAATTTAAAATGCTATCAAATACTAATTGAGTGTATGTAAACTTCTGACCCACTGGGAATGTGATGAAAGAAATAAAAGCTGAAATGTATCATTCTCTCTAGTATTATTCTGACATTTCACATTTTTACCATAAAGTGGTGAACCTAACTGACCTAATCTGTACTAAGATTAAATGTCAGGAATTGTGAAAAACTGAGTTTAAATGTATTTGGCTAAGGTGTTTGTAAACTTCCGACTTCAACTATATGTCACCCGTTGAGCATGTTTGGGATGCTCTGGATCGATGTGTACGACAGCGTGTTCCAGTTCCCGCCAATATCCAGCAACTTTGAAAAGGAGTGGGACAACATTCCACAGGACACAATCAACAGCCTGATCAACTCTATGCGAAAAAGACGTGTCGCACTGCATGAGTCAAATGGTCACACCAGATACTGACTGGTTTTCTGATCCACACCCTTACTTTTTTTTAAAGGTATCTGTAACTGTAAAATCTTTGACACTGCTGCATGTTGCGTTTATATTTTCTTTCAGTGTAGATATCTTGCTCTGTTAAATGTTGGTCTGCACTATAGTACATACAAATATAGTTCAGCTATAAGTCCATAAAACCTATTGTGTGTGTGTGTGTGTGTGTTGTAGTTGTAGTTCCCACTGAACTGTGCCTGGCAGTGACACAGTGGCAACTACGATACGAGAAAAGTTTTTAAAAACAATTACAATACAGAAAAACAATGAGCAGTGAGCACATGCAGAGCAGAATGACATGTGGCCCATTGTTTACCTTAATAACTGGCAACGATCACAAGGGTGTTTCAAAGAGCTGTCAGTCAAGGTGAGCTCATGAATATAAGCTCCCTGCCCACCGAGCCTGTTCTGTCAAGACTTCCTGATAGTTAGCGATGAGAGAAAAGGTACAATTTCTTCCATTCTGAGCATTTCAATAGCGTACAAATATTATGGGTGATGTTTTGGTCACTCAAGGAATATTTTTAGTCAGAAAATAGGATGAATGTGCGGGACCTTTAAAATGGTGTGACCTAATGAGGGCGAGTCTCACCTGGGTTATAATGCAAGATGATGTTGAGCAGGTCCTGGTCTCCCCATGTGATGTTGAGTTTATACTTCTGCAACAGAGGCATCAGCAGCTCTTCCCATTGGAGGGGGACTGATGTCATGTCATTCTGTAACAACAAGTCATAGTCGTGACAGAAACAAAATGTTCAGTGACAGTGTGCACCACTTTCATTCTTACATGAGGGCTGTGACACAATATAGATGGAAAACTATTGACACCAAATTCCTGACTGTCACCAAACAGTCAACACATTGTTTAATCCTTTCTGTGTTTGAAACATGCCAATATGTTCATTGCACAGTACACAGCTGGTGAGCAATGTTCCCTCCACTGCGTGCTCAGTGCAGAAGAAATATCAGCGCGCTCAGAGAAGCGCGAGATTGAACGTAACTCAACTTTCTAGAGTTTCCCCCGTTAGTTGACACTATCAATGCTTCCTTTTATTCAGAGCTGTAGTAGGCCTATATGCAAATATATCATTGCCATATATGGATCTGTGACATTCTCTTTTAACTGGACTGTGTTTAACAAACGTGGTCGTGAGAAGATGTGTTTGTTTTGAGATCAGAGCGAGAGCTGCATGTAGCCACGTGTGCACATTTAGCTAGTAAGATATATTATCCTGGTTATAGCTCATTTCTAGTCAGCAATGGGGGGGGGTTGCTTCCTACAAGAGCACAAAACGTTTGCATTTCTAGACTCTAGACTCTTCGAAAGGTAACCCCCCCCCCCCCATTGCTGACTATAAATGAGCTATAACCTGGATAATATCTCTCTTACTAGCTAAATGTGCACACGTGGCTACATGCAGCACTCGCTCTGGATGAGCAAGTCAGGTAAAGAGCTTTTTTTCTGTCTTAAAGGGAAGTGTTGTATTTTGAGACTGGCTTGAATAAGCAAATTAGCCAATAGGCAGAGGGTAGCATCATTTGTCTGATTCTTTATAATAATGGAATAGGGATGATAATAATGTGTTTTATTTTGTAAAGTGATTTCTTGCATCAAGCACAACATTTTCAGTCACCTCCTTGTCTGAAGAGCAAGTAGATAAACAGACTGATGTCAAGCCCTGTATGTTTTTTTTTCAAAAGTCTCATGGAATGTAGACCTACATTGAACACCACACATTGGCTGCTACTGACCTCCACATACAACACCCGTTCTGCTAGTCACATTCTGTTAAAGGTCCCCAAAGCACACACATCACTGGGTCGCTCCTCTTTTCAGTTCACTGCAGCTAGAGACTGGAACGAACTGCAAAAACCACTCCAACTGGACACTTTTATCTCCATCTCTTCATTCAAAAGACTCAATCATGGACACTCTTACTGACAGTTGTGGCTGCGTTGCGTGATGTATTGTTGTCTCTACCTTCTTGCTCTTTGTGCTGTGGCCTCTACACAATAATGTTTATACCATGTTTTGTGCTGCTACCATGTTGTGATGCTGCCATGTTGTGTTGCTACCATGTTGTTGTCATATGGTGTTGCTGCCATGTTGTGTTGCTACCATGTTGTTGTCATATTGTGTTGCTGCCATGTTGTGTTGCTACCATATTGTTGTCATATGGTGTTGCCACCATGCTGTGCTGTCATGTGTTGCTGCCATACTATGTTGTTGTTTTAGGTCTCTCTTTATGTAGTTTTGTGGTATCTCTCTTGTCTCTTGTCCTGATGTGTGTTCTTACCTTTAATCCCATCCCTGTCCCCGCAGGAGGTCTTTTGCCTTTTCTAAGCCGTCATTGTAAATAAGAATTTGTTCTTAATTGACTTTCCTAGTTAAATAAATAAAATGTCCATGTTAAAATGTTATGAGATGTATTTTCTCCATTGTTTTGGATGGTAGACCACTCTGGTAGGCCTACATTATGATCTAATAGAACTGTATCTTAAAGCAAGTACTGCCCCAGTGTTCACAGTAAACGTGTGCCGAAAGTTGCACAGCATTTTCACATTGTTCAAGTTTGCTCTTAGCAGACCTGAAATGTGCTAAGTGCCGACATTCTTTTGAGGGAACATTGCTGGTGAGACACAGTTTGTAAGTCATGCAAAAGAATGGCAACAGTGAACTCCTCTGGTCGAAGCTGGTGGTGCAAGACACCTACAGAAAATGCCTTGGCCAACATTACTAATTGAGAACTTAACAGAAGGTGCTAAAAACAAGCTGAGAAGCTTCAAGAGATCTTGACAGTTCCCTCTTTCCATAATAAAATAATACAACATTCTCTTCACCTTTCATTTCCCACCTCCCATCAAGCACTGACACACACACACACACACACACACACACACACACACACACACACACACACACACACACACACACACACACACACACACACACACACACACACACACACACACACACACACACACACACACACACACACACACACACACACACACACACACACAAACTTACCTTAAGAGTATTTATCTCTAATCCTGGTCATGTTCATGACCCCAGAGTTCACCCCCCGTCCTGCTATAGTAGGGGTGTCAGGCGAAACGGTTGTACCAGGCCATGCGTGGGTCTTCGAGCTCCAGGGCCATGGCTGCTAGCTGGCTAGAGTTGAAGAGACTCAGAATGGACCAGATCTCCTCTACAGGCTGAAGGAACAGGATGTCTGTGTCCACGTGCAGCAGAGATATCACATCCTTTAGGATCAGCTAAAGAGGAGGGACAGAGACAGTGAGAGGCCAGGGAGTCTTTGTCCACCAGGGACTTTATGTCTTTTAGGATCAGCTAGAGGAGGGACAGAGACAGTGAGAGGTTAGGGAGTCTTCATCCACCAGGGACTTTATGTCTTTTAGGATCAGCTAGAGGAGGGACAGAGACAGTGAGAGGTTAGGGAGTCTTCATCCACCAGGGACTTTATGTCCTTTAGGATCAGCTAGAGGAGGGACAGAGACAGTGAGAGACAGGATGTCGTCATCCACCAGGGACTTTATGTCCTTTAGGATCAGCTAGAGGAGGGACAGAGACAGTGAGAGACAGGATGTCTTCATCCACCAGGGACTTTATGTCCTTTAGGATCAGCTAGAGGAGGGACAGAGACAGTGAGAGGTTAGGGAGTCTTCATCCACGTACAGCAGGGACTTTATGTCCTTTAGGATCAGCTAGAGGAGGGACAGAGACAGTGAAAGGTCAGGGAGTCTTCATCCACGTACAGCAGGGACTTTATGTCCTTTAGGATCAGCTAGAGGAGGGACAGAGACAGTGAGAGACAGGATGTCTTCATCCACGTACAGCAGGGACTTTATGTCCTTTAGGATCAGCTAGAGGAGGGACAGAGACAGTGAGAGACAGGATGTCTTCATCCACGTACAGCAGGGACTTTATGTCCTTTAGGATCAGCTAGAGGAGTGACAGAGACAGTGAGAGACAGGATGTCTTCATCCACGTACAGCAGGGACTTTATGTCCTTTAGGATCAGCTAGAGGAGGGACAGAGACAGTGAGAGGTTAGGGAGTCTTCATCCACCAGGGACTTTATGTCCTTTAGGATCAGCTAGAGGAGGGACAGAGACAGTGAGAGGTCAGGGAGTCTTCATCCACGTACAGCAGGGACTTTATGTCCTTTAGGATCAGCTAGAGGAGGGACAGAGACAGTGAGAGACAGGATGTCTTCATCCACGTACAGCAGGGACTTTATGTCCTTTAGGATCAGCTAGAGGAGGGACAGAGACAGTGAGAGACAGGATGTCTTCATCCACGTACAGCAGGGACTTTATGTCCTTTAGGATCAGCTAGAGGAGGGACAGAGACAGTGAGAGGTTAGGGAGTCTTCATCCACCAGGGACTTTATGTCCTTTAGGATCAGCTAGAGGAGGGACAGAGACAGTGAGAGACAGGATGTCTTCATCCACGTACAGCAGGGACTTTATGTCCTTTAGGATCAGCTAGAGGAGGGACAGAGACAGTGAGAGGTTAGGGAGTCTTCATCCACCAGGGACTTTATGTCCTTTAGGATCAGCTAGAGGAGGGACAGAGACAGTGAGAGACAGGATGTCTTCATCCACACACAGTAGCCTCCACTACATCTTTTAGGATCAGCTAGTGAACAGACTAGAGGTCAGATTTGATAGTCAGAATATCCAACAAGATCAATATGTAGTCTTGAGGATAAAGGTATCATTTTTAAAAAACTTTATTTAAAAAATAAAAATAAAGGGTAAAGTCAGTGAAGAACAAATTCATATTTACAATGTCAGCCTTATTCAGGGGCAGAATGACAGATTTTTACCCTGTCAGCTCGGGGATTCAAACCTTTCGGTTACTAGTCCAAGGCTCTAACCAATAGGCTACCTGCCACCACTGTTCGCAGCAAGGTGGACACTAAACAGCCAAGTTCAGGTTTGCTTTGACACACAGGTTTAGATAACTAGTTAAAAATATAAACACAACATACAACGATTTCATTGATTTTACTGAATTATTATTCTACCTTTATTTCAACAAGGAAAACAGACTGAGACCAAGGTCTCTTTTACAGCTGGGTCCTGCGTATACATGTTTACACATACAGTTTAGGTACAATGATTAAGAAACTACACTAGACAAACAAAACAATCACAGATAACACAAACATACAGCAACATATTGTTCAGGCTCTGAGGGCTGTGCCGGGTGGAGATTATAAGAGTATGTGGTCATTAAGGCCAGATCGTTCTTCAAGGCGTTCATAGATGACCAGCAGGATCAAATAATAAACACATTAGTTATAGAGGGTGCAGCAGCTCAGCACCTCAGAAGTAAATGTCACTTGGCTTTTCATAGCCGAGCCTTCAGAGGTCAAGACAGCAGGTGCGGGAGAGAGAGAAGAGAGAGGGAAAGGAAGGGTTAAAACCGCAGGTAGCACGACCGGTGAAGGTTCCTCAGCCGCAGGCAGAACAGCAGAAAATGGTTCAGCAGCACGACCAGGTAGACTGGGGACGGGAACAACCAAGAGTTGTCGGGCCAGGTAGTCCTGAGGCGTGGTGCTAGGGCTCAGGTCCTCCAGAAGAGGAGAGAGATAGATGGGACAATTAGAGGAAGCATACCTAAGATCACACAGGACACCAGATAATACAGGAGATTTACACACGATAGGACAGACTGGCCCCCCATTTTTTATATGTTTGTCAAAAGAGCAATCAGGGGCCTACCGAGTGGCGTGGCGGTCTAAGGCACTGCATCGCATCGCAATGCTAGAGGCGTCACTACAGATCCAGGTTCGATCCCGAGCTGTGTTGTACCCAGCCGCGACCGGGAGACCCATGAGATTTTTTTTCTTTGATCTGAGAGCAGATTTCTTTGATTCTTGGGACCTAGAACGAGCATCTCTGTTTTGTCCCGAGTTTTAAAGTTAAACATTTGCCGCCATCCATTTCCTTATGTCAGAAACACAGGCTTCTGGGTAGGCAATTTTGGGGCTTTGCCATGTTTCATCTAAATGCACAGCTGTGTGTTGTCTGCATAGCAGTGAAAGTTGATATTGTGTTTCCAAATGACATTACCAAGAGGTAGCATATCAAACATTAGGATCCCCTTCAAAACAGCCTTAATTTGTCGTGGCATGGACTCTACAAGGTGTTGAAATTGTTCCACAGGGATGCTGGCCCATGTTGACTCCAATGCTTCCCACCACAGTTGTGTCAAATTGGCTGGATGTCCTTTGGGAACCCAGCAGCGTTGCAGGTTTTGACACAAACCGGTGTGCCTGGCACCGACTACTATACCCCATTCAAAGGCACTTCAATCTTGCCCATTCACCCTCTGAATGTCACACCCACAATCCATGTCTCAGGACTTAAACATAGATTTATTAACCGCTCTCCTCCCCTTCATCTAAACTCATTGAAGTGAATTTAACAAGTGACATCAGAAAAGGGATCTTATCTTTCACCTGGTCAGTCTATGTCATGGAAAGAGCAAGTATCCTTATTGATGGTGTCGAAAGCGGCACTAAGGCCTAGGAGCACGAGGACAGATGCAGAGCCTTGGTCTGACGCCATTAATAAATACCACCTTCACAAGTGTATAACAGGGAGCTAATTTCTTGTGATTTTTTTTAGGGGGGGGGGGGGGTTAGTGGTGCCACTCCATCTAGGGTATTATGTAAAGGTTACATGTAGTTCCTTATTGTATAACCTGACAGCTGTCAATGCATTTTCCAAATGACAGTCTCCTGTGTGAGGAGCGTAGAAAATAATATGGGTCCTCACCATCTGCCACAGCCTCGTAATTAGCAGACGGATTATCGCCTGCCCTTGTGTGGTAGCTAACCATTCATCTAAGGTTGCGAGATCAGGTGGCTTGCGAGGCTACATCTGCCACCCACTCTGAACAAGAATTGAGGATACTCAGTGTGACTGATAAATCGATCAATTAGATTTTATTTCACAATATAAACTGTTGATGATAACATGCTTGACTAGAAAATTCTGGAAGAGAAACTAACAATACTGTTTCTTAATTTTTACTCAAACATTATTATTAGACTGTAACACAATAATTGAGATTCTCATTGACGTACATACAACATGGCTGGCTATAACCAGTAACATAAAACAGTGATATGATTCAGTAACATGTGCAGTAAAATGTTAGCTGAACTACAAAGTAATGCTTCATAAACAATGAGAGTTTCTGAGACACAGATTAAGCTTAGTCCTGAGCTAACAAGAAGCATGTTCAATGAAGATTCTCCATCAAGTGATTTTTAGTTCAGGACTAGATTTAATCTGTGTCTGGGAAAGTAGACCAATATCTTCTCATGAATCAATGTACACGATATACCAGCAGGTGCAAACTATCTGCTGCTAACAAAATTCATCTTTTACAATCAAGAGGTAGTGCACTTGCTTCATATTTCACCTCATAATTAGAGTTGTTGCTAAATTCTGGTCACATTCCCAAAATTCCCAGTTTTCCTGAAATCTCAGTTGGAGTAATACTGAATGTCCTACTTATTCCCTCTTGATTTCAGGAATGTCACAACCGTGATTAGTGGAAAACGTACAGACTTTGGGTAAGTTACCGGAAATGTGCAACCCTACTCATAATGCATATTCGTATTCCTCTGTAGCAAAAAAAAATGTGTTTACTCTGCAATAGTCCACATTGTTGAGAGATAGAAGCCAACCACTGATGAGTGATGACACTATTAACACTGAGGTGTCGTAAGTACATCACATGGCATTATTCAGTTGTGCATCCAGGGTTCATTCAACACTAATATATAATATATATAATAATATACGCCATTTAACAGGCGCTTTTATCCAAAGCGGCTTACAGTCACGCGTGCATACATTTTAACGTATTAGGTGGTCCCGGGAATCAAACCCACTATCCTGATGTAGTAAGTGCCATGCTCTACCAACTGAGCTACAGGAGACCAACACCATCAATACCATTACAGCTTCAGTTCACTCAGGCCATAAACAATTTAAAACGTTGTGCAACAGAAAACAACTATGAGTGTTTCTTATTGGACAGGGACAGGTACCCCCCCCCCCTTCTAGCTTCAGTCCATTTTCCTTCTGTTTGGTGCCTACTGAACACAACCCAGATCTTGGCTGAAACCAATACGTTGATGCTACACAGTGTTCTCCCAGCACCAAAAGCCCAGTCATTATACTTGCTCATCACTGGAAAGAAGTGTAGTATTCAACCCAATTGGAACTGGTGGTGGTGGTATTTAGGCATGTTGAGATGTTGGGGTGAGGAGTATCAGACATGGGGTTGTTGCATTGGGTGTAATCTTCCATGCTAGAATTTTATGCAATATTCAGAGACACACATGTCTTGTTCCATGAGACCAAGTTGGATGAGTAGGGAGGAAATGGGGGAGGGAGTAGGGTTAGTGAGTCTCTCCGTTAACCAACGAGCCCTCCCCCCGAGGTGAGGACGACCGTGACACCCCCCTTTCAGTGTTGTCAGAACTAGTGTTGCCGCTCTGGCTGTGCTGGTCTGCCGAGGCAGCACTTGAAGGAGTGCAGGGGGGCTTGGTTTTCTCCTTAAAGTCTGTGATTATGACGGTCAGGTCGCCCACCGTAACCTCCAGGTGCTGGGCACTGCTCCGGTCCACGTTTTTTAACCTGGGCCTGGGAGGGGAACAGAGAAGGGTATAGATGGATTTAAATGGTTAAAAAACAGGAGGAGGGGTCAATAGTATGGCTAGTCAGGATACTAACAGGGAGGGGTCAATAGTATGGCTAGTCAGGATACTAACAGGGAGGGGTCAATAGTATGGCTAGTCAGGATACTAAGAGGTTAGGGGTCAATAGTATGGCTAGTCAGGATACTAACAGGGAGGGGTCAATAGTATGGCTAGTCAGGATACTAACAGGGAGGGGTCAATAGTATGGCTAGTCAGGATACTAACAGGGAGGGGTCAATAGTATGGCTAGTCAGGATACTAACAGGGAGGGGTCAATAGTATGGCTAGTCAGGATACTAACAGGGAGGGGTCAATATTATATTAGTCAGGATACTAACAGGGAGGGGTCAATATTATATTAGTTAGGGTACTAACAGGGAGGGGTCAATAGTATGGCTAGTTAGGGCACTAACAGGGAGGGGTCAATATTATATTAGTCAGGATACTAACAGGGAGGGGTCAATAGTATGGCTAGTTAGGGTACTAACTAACAGGGAGGGGTCAATTGAAACCTGTGAATGATTTTGATAAAATGTAATTATCATGTAAATCATTGCACTAATGTAAGAGGATTGAAATCTTCTTCAACATTCATAGTATCTTTGCAAATATGTTCTTCAAACATAGGTTCCTCCTTACCTCATCTTCTTGTGGCTGTTCTTTCTCAGTGTTGGTTCCTTTTCACTCTTATCTTTCTCCGATTTCTCCTTCTTCTCTTTTTTGGGCTGTGTGGGTGAAGCAAACTGTGGAGTGACTTGCTGGGCGACAAGTTGGGAGACAGGGCGAGGCTTCCTAAAAAACAGAAACAAGTGTGACTATTGTTATTTACCCTGCCTTTATGTACATATCTACCTTGTACCCCTGCACATAGCCAGCAGATTCCAACCATATCATTTACACTGCAGCAATGGTAGTGTCAACCAATCAGCTCTTTTGTTGTTTCAACACAACATGCCAATCCATAATGGCTGCTGTGGCTACTGCCAGCTAACATGAGGACAAAGAATGTATTCAACACAACACGCCGATCCATAATGGCTGCTGTGGCTACTGCTAGCTAACATGAGGACAAAGAATGTATTCAACACAACACGCCGATCCATAATGGCTGCTGTGGCTACTGCTAGCTAACATGAGGACAAAGAATGTATTCAACACAACACGCCGATCCATAATGGCTGCTGTGGCTACTGCTAGCTAACATGAGGACAAAGAATGTATTCAACACAACACGCCGATCCATAATGGCTGCTGTGGCTACTGCTAGCTAACATGAGGACAAAGAATGTATTCAACACAACACGCCGATCCATAATGGCTGCTGTGGCTACTGCTAGCTAAAATATGAGGACAAAGAATGTATTCAACACAACATGCCGATCCATAATGGCTGCTGTGGCTACTGCTAGCTAAAATATGAGGACAAAGAATGTATTCAACACAACACGCCGATCCATAATGGCTGCTGTGGCTACTGCTAGCTAAAATATGAGGACAAAGAATGTATTCAACACAACATGCCGATCCATAATGGCTGCTGTGTCTACTGCTAGCTAACATGAGGACAAAGAATGTATTCAACACAACATGCCGATCCATAATGGCTGCTGTGTCTACTGCTAGCTAACATGAGGACAAAGAATGTATTCAACACAACAGGCCGATCCATAATGGCTGCTGTGGCTACTGCTAGCTAACATGAGGACAAAGAATGTATTCAACACAACACGCCGATCCATAATGGCTGCTGTGGCTACTGCTAGCTAACATGAGGACAAAGAATGTATTCAACACAACAGGCCAATCCATAATGCCTGCTGTGGCTACTGCTAGCTAAAATATGAGGACAAAGAATGTATTCAACACAACATGCCGATCCATAATGGCTGCTGTGTCTACTGCTAGCTAAAATATGAGGACAAAGAATGTATTCAACACAACACGCCGATCCATAATGGCTGCTGTGGCTACTGCTAGCTAAAATATGAGGACAAAGAATGTATTCAACACAACATGCCGATCCATAATGGCTGCTGTGTCTACTGCTAGCTAACATGAGGACAAAGAATGTATTCAACACAACATGCCGATCCATAATGGCTGCTGTGTCTACTGCTAGCTAACATGAGGACAAAGAATGTATTCAACACAACAGGCCGATCCATAATGGCTGCTGTGGCTACTGCTAGCTAACATGAGGACAAAGAATGTATTCAACACAACACGCCGATCCATAATGGCTGCTGTGGCTACTGCTAGCTAACATGAGGACAAAGAATGTATTCAACACAACAGGCCAATCCATAATGCCTGCTGTGGCTACTGCTAGCTAACATGAGGACAAAGAATGTATTCAACACAACACGCCGATCCATAATGGCTGCTGTGGCTACTGCTAGCTAACATGAGGACAAAGAATGTATTCAACACAACAGGCCAATCCATAATGGCTGCTGTGGCTACTGCTAGCTAACATGAGGACAAAGAATGTATTCAACACAACAGGCCAATCCATAATGGCTGCTGTGGCTACTGCTAGCTAACATGAGGACAAAGAATGTATTCAACACAACACGCCGATCCATAATGGCTGCTGTGGCTACTGCTAGCTAAAATATGAGGACAAAGAATGTATTCAACGTATCATGCCGGCTCCACGGTGTCTTAATGTAACCATGATTGCATTGCAACCCCAGTGCAGCTCAGTGTAAACAAGCATAAGGGAATCTGCTGGCTACCCAGCACAGTGATTTGGTACTTCCTGTATATAGCTGCACAGTGATCTGGTACTGGTACTTCCTGTATATAGCTGCACAGTGATCTGGTACTTCCTGTATATAGCTGCACAGTGATCTGGTACTGGTACTTCCTGTATATAGCTGCACAGTAATCTGGTACTTCCTGTATATAGCTTTATTCTTGTGTATTTTATTCTGTGTTACTATTTGCATTGTTCTTATTTTTAACTGCATCGTTGGAAAGGGCTTATAAACAAGCATTTCTTGGTAAAGTCTACATCTGTTGTGTTGTATTCAGCGCGTGAGACAAAATCTATTTCATTTGAATATTAAGCCATTAACAGAATTATGCACTGCATATTTATGAACACTGGAAATATACAGGGGTCCTGTTTAGCTAGAGTCCTATTGTATGATGCATTTCTTTTCTTTGTTTAACCAGGTAGGCCAGTTGAGAACTCCTTCTCATTTACAACTCTTTGCATTGTATGGTAAAGTGAACTACCATGAGGAAACACACTGCACATAGACAAATACTGCACAGGGACAACATCTTACTGGGTACAGTGTTGACAACTGACTACTTTTCCTGGAAAATGTTCCAAATCAATTTTTATAAAATAAATAATATATATATATATATTTAATAATGGGATAAAACTACAAATATATATGTTCATACATACATACATACATACATACATACATACATACATACATACATACATACATACATACATACATACATACATACATACATACATACATACAATTGACAATCTGCCACACTAAATGGACCATAGAATCTGGCAAAAAATGTCCCCAAATTAGAAGTGTCTCATTCAGACTAACTACTTGAATTTGGGCTATGATACTACAATGATTGGTGAGTCCTCTGTTGTAGCTTTAGCAGCCTGATTGATACAGTTACAGCTAATAGTAATCACTACCTGTATCTATAGTTTGAACCAAATAAATGATGTCCCGGTAGTTTTTCTTACCGTGTTGACGTTCCCTTTCGGACATCGCACATCATGCACTTGAAAGCTTCTGCGGTGTTCCTGAACGTACAGACGCTACAGTCCCAGTATCCATCGTCCGAAGAGGGCTTGGGTTGCCGCTTCGGCCTTCAAAGAAAACACGCACAGAGATGGGGCCCAGCACTGTCAACATAGCCATTTAAGCTAATATATTAATCAATGTGTGTATATATAAAAATATATATATATTTTAAAAAAACACAACAATACAAACGACTCTTATTTGAGTCGAATGATCAGACTCGTCCCATAAAAGAGCCAATCCGCCGCCATGAAGATACAATGTAGCTAACTAGCTAGCGGCGCTACTCATCCATTGGTAGCGCACTCTGTTTACAAGTGTTCATCACATATTTAGGCAATTTTTCAACATAAATATATTTATAAATATATACGTTTTTTTTTTTTTTTTTTTTTTTTTACCTTGTGGGGCTCTTCTTGTCTCCCATCGTATAAAATCTATATTTGTTGGAGCTCAATATTGGTTAATTTTTGACGGGCAAATTGACCAAAGCCGCTCTCTCGGTTATCGTGAAAACTCCAGTCGAGTGGAGGGATGATGATCACGTGGTAACGCCCATCCAATCATTCTGAAGGCGCGCGCACACACACACACACACACACACACACACACACACACACACACACACACACACACACACACACACACACACACACACACACACACACACACACACACACACACACACACACACACACACACACACACACACACACACACACACGATGTCATACTATTCTTCCACATTCTGCATTTTAAGTCTAGATGCAGGCAATTTGCACATAATGCGGGTACATATATATTCTAATGGAAAAGCGATGCAGAATTCCCCCTTATAGCCTTTCCTCAATATATTTGATTGCAGTTTTAGAATATATTAATACTTATATTTGAGAATATATGAATACTTATAGTGTGAATGTGATAGCTGCCTACATAATGGTTTTGCGTGGCATCATATAGTGTAGTCAATGGTCCGAACATCACCATTCCGGAACGGTAGGTGGCAGGATACTTACTCTTTGTAGCATATTGCACTCCACCAATCAACAACGAAGAGCTAGGATTTTGGTGGCGTTTTGTTGTCGAAAGTTGCAAGAGCAGAAAGGTTAAACAATATCTTCTATTTTATTGCCCTGCCCGCACAATTTTTTTTGCAAGACTATATTTAATACTAATACAGAGCACGTTCAGTCGGTAAGTTCGTTTTTCATATCAACAGCTTCAGTGCAAAGCTAGCATCTGTTTGTTAGCTAACGTTGACTACTAGTAAGTTAGCTACCATGCTAAATATACAACATTGTTTGAAGCGACATTATCATTGCAATTGATTTGCGATGTTAACGCATCAGCATTGTGAATCGTCAGTTATTGAATATCAATCACATTTGTATCAATATTGCATAGATAATTCAATTGCTACATATTTGCAGGTTTTACACCATCCCACACCATATCCCCCTGAGGAGCCCATCATCATCATCATCATCAACAACAACATCATCATCAACAACAACAAGTAAGTTAATTAGCTACAACTCCACCGAAGTAACTGGACAATCGGTGTGTACAATATGAAGGGACAGTTATAATGAACCCATACTTTCATGGTTTGATTTGCCATATGTCTTTTTGCCAGAGTATTAAAGGGATGTTTTGTTAGTTCACACGCTGCCTGTACTAACCGCACAAAGTTACTGTCTAATGGGGCTTTCGTGTGCTCGTGGGGAACTGGAAAGAGTCTGACAAGATTGTGTTTAAATGCCTTTAAAGTCGGACCAATTTTTCAACCAGATTTTTAGCTAGCTTGATAATATCTCAGCATGACCTCAGTCTCGCACTTAAAGGTGCAATATGCAGAAATCACTTTTGCCATTTCCTGGTTGCTAAAATTATAATAGTTAATAGCCTAATTTCCATTTATGACAAAACGAGCAGTCATTGTGTAGATAATCATCTAAACCGCTGTGAAATATCTTTACCATAACTAAAAACATTGTTTTTTCAGCTGTTTGAAGCTGGTGTACAAAACCGTAAGTAAAAGATGGCAAAACTGACAACAGCAGCGTAGAAATAGTGGACGTAGAACAGATCTACCACTTCTTAGACATGCTTTTAATGAGAATGACAGAACTATAACTCACATTTCTATGTGAATTTTGTCAGGTTGCTCAAAAAAATCGAATCAAAGTTTTTGTCACTTGTGCCGAATACAACAGGTGTACAGTGACCTTACAGTGAAATGCTTACTTACAAGCCCAAACAAACAGTGCAATTTAAGTTTAAAAAAAAGTTTAGGTAAACAATAGATAAGTAAAATGACAGTGAAAATAACAGTAGTGAAAAAAGTTACATGTTGTAGCAGTCAAGAGTTCACAGGTGAAGTGTCAAGGATTTCATTGCCGAACGTAGGATTACAGCTTCATGTCACACAAGTCTCCTACTGACAGTTAGCCCATCGCCATCCACACACTGATAGTGCTCCTATTTAGTACCCCTAGAATTTGGTTGCTTTGTGCTTCTAATTAGACCAGTCACACTGGTGATGTGGTCCAATGAGACTTCGAAAACCAGGCTAGCTTGCGCTGCAAAGCTAGTTTACCAGACTAGCTAACGTGTAACGTGTCAAGGTGATCTAGTGAGTTGAATGGCCAATCCTATTGCTCAAACACAAATAGATGACTTTTCCGTGTGTAAACTTAAATAGCTTACAATGATAGACTGCCCTGTCAACTGTGGGACCTTATATAGACAGCTGTGTGCCTTTCCAAATCATGTCTATTCCATTTAATTTGTCAGGTGGACTCCAATAAAGTTGTAGAAACTACTCGGGATGATCAATGGAAAGAGGTTGCACCTGAGCTCAATTTTGAGTCTCATAGCAAAGGGTCTGAATACTTATGCAGGTTTTTGCTTTGTCACTATGGTAATGTTGTGTACATTGAGGATTTTTATTTGATTTAATCCATTTTAGAACAATGTTACTGTTTGAGTACAGGCTACTGTGATTGTAAATAAAAATGAAATTGCTGCATTCGCTAGGTTATTTATCATCCAATATGATTACATAGTACCTGTCTTGACTGCGCCAAACCGGGAGAAGCAAGTTAGGCTAGCTAGCTAGGCTAATCAAGACGTGCCCTTTCTCATCCTACACAGTTACAAACCTCCCATTCAAAATATTAAGTAGCAGCCTTACCTGTCGATTGTTGTACTGTAACCCATCATTTAACTTGTAATTGTCATTTTAATTCTGTCATTATGATTTAGTCTTCCATTGATTAGATACTTTTGTACATATAGTGTATGTGGGGTCACCTTCAAATGAGTGGATTTGGCTATTTCAGCCTCACCTGTTACTGACAGGTGTATAAAATGGAACACACAGCCACGTAATCTCCATAGATAAACATTGACAGTAGAATGGTCTTTAACAAAGAACTCAGTGACTTTCAATGTGGCACCGTCATAGGATGCCACCTTTCCAGACCCTGTTTGTATAGGCTCGAAACATGGTTAATTATAATTTTCAGAGTGCTTATATTTCCCATCTTTTCACCAAAACAGTGGTGGGGTGGCCGTTATTGTTTAAAATGCGTGCTGGCCCTTTTTAAGGTCTTTTGGTTGACAAGGTGAAAGGTCAGGTGTGAAACGTCACAACTCGGGATGCTGAACTCCCAACATCATATGAAACGCCCCGTTAACGTACAACACACTTGTGTGAAACGACAGCTACTCGTATACATACAAGCAGTGGATAATTAACTTATTTGAATCTGTGACCCTTTGGGGTAATTATTGTGCCTGGCTCGCAATCGCCTGTGATTGTATGCTTGTTGTCCCTTGCAGTGCCCAGGCGAAGGAAAAGTAGAATCCGAGAGGCCTATGACGAGCACTTTTCAGAGAGCGTGGTAAGTGACTGTACAAAGTACTTTTGGCGTATGTATTGTCTTCAGAGTTATTAGGCCTTAGACCATCCTTGAGGGAATATTCAGAGATTTCAAACTCATCTAGGTTATTTCTTGCATACTCTGGTATATGGTATAAACTGCTATTTCAAAAATCAGACGGTATGATTTTCAATACCGTTTAAAATAGAAATATATATTTTTTTGTGGGGGGGGTACCCCCACCTCGAGGGTACTGCAGGTTCCGTGCTACGCCACTACTTATATCTAGAGGTGAAGTATAACTGTAAGAAATCGATGTGTCAATAAAATTGTATCCAGCTCAGGGCTCCAGCTATGCATTTGGTTTGCTAAGTGTCAAGATAATTAAGCTTCTTGGTTACAGCAGACATTCAATCCCCCCCGGATATTTGAAATAGCGCCCCCTTGTGTGAGTTAGGCTAGCTAGCTAGGCTAATCAAGACATGCCTTTTTGTCATTCCAACACAGTTACAAACCACTCCATTCAAAATATTAAGTAGCAGCCTTACCTGTTGGCTGTTGATTGTTGTACTGTAACCCATCATTTAACTTGTAATTGTCATTTGAATTCTGTCATTTTGATTTAGTCTTCCGTTGATTAGATACTTTTGTACATATAGTGTATGTGGACACACCTCCAAATGAGTGGATTCTGTAATACGGTATACCCAGGTATGGTACAGAAACTGTAGGAAAATCTGGGTATCGCCCTGCACTCTTGTTTTTTTGTACTAATTTTTTAAACTAATCCATGTTGTATTGCTTTTTTTAGGTAACATACCCAAGAATTTTGAATGCTGTCGAGAGGAGGACGGCTGTGACAAGACCGGAGCAAGACTATGACGGAGAATTTGAATACGAAACCAATCAGTATAGCGGCATTCGAAGTTACCATGATGATGACCACAGAGGACACCGTAGCGACAGGATACACACAGGAAGTGATCGAGGATACCATGGTGACAGTACACCCATAGGAAGCTTCCGAGTGAGGAATTCCCCACCTCCCCGACAAGTGTGTGAAGCTTTATTATGGTCAATCTAAGATTTAGGCCCAAATACTTGTCATTTTGCACATTTTGGTGTGAGAAGAAAACTCAGTAGTGACACGAAAGGTTTTTAGCTAAATAGTGCTGGGTATTTTACCAAGTCAATACCTTCTCTACTATTTTCTGTCTCTAATATAGGATGACTCCTTCATTGCTTTTTTTCTGTGCAGGAGGATTACAGAGATTGCTACTACAGGGACTCCAGAGATGATTCTCTGATGGGGCATCAAGGAGAGATGAGGTAACCCAGGGGTCCCCTTCTGTTACTTGTTAGGCCCAGGTCCTATATGAAGCTTTTTTTGTTCATGATCTACAGTAGTAAGCCTGCTGTGTTTTTATGAACATGTGTGATCGAGACCAGTGTCTTGTATTTCTCCTTACGTATGGTGTATTGATGCTTTATATGAGCTTGTATAAAACAGGGTTGTGATGTTATGCACCCGTGACTGTAAGTCGCTTTGTATAAAAGCATCTGCTAAATGGTGTTTATTTTTACTGTTGTTATTATTCTATGAACCACCAGGTGGTAGCAGAGTCTTGCATTTCTCAAGCCCCTTTATGAATGGTTTGAGGTTTTGTCTTGATTTGAGGTTTCTGAGGGGCATTTTTCAAATTATGTACTGTATCAGTCAAAAGTTTGGACACCTACTCATTCCAGGGTTTTTCTTTTTAATATTTTCTACTTTGTAGAATAATAGTGAAGACATCAAAACTATGGAATAACACATATGGAATCATGTAGTAACCAAGAAAGTGTAGAACAAATCAAAATATATGAGATTCTTCAAAGTAGCCACCCTTTGTCTTGATGACAGCTTTGAACACTTTTGGCATTCTCTCAACCAGCTTCATGAGGTAGTCCCCTGGTGTGACTTTTTGAAAGTTAATTTGTGGAATTTCTTTACTTCTTAATGTGTTTGAGCCAATCAGTTGTGTTGTGACAAGGTAGGGGTGGTATACAGAAGATTGCCTTATTTGGTAACAGACCAAGTCCATATTATGGCAAGAACAGCTCAAATAAGCAAAGAGAAACGACAGTCCATTACTTTAAGACATGAAGGTCAGACGATATGTGACATTTCAAGAACTTTGAAAGTTTCTTCAAGTTCAGTCGCAAATCCATCAAGTGCTATGATGAAACTGGCTCTCATGAGGTCTGCCACAGGAAAGGAAGACCCAGAGTTACCTCTGCTTCAGAGGATAAGTTCATTAGTTACCACTCTCAGAAATTGCAGCCCAAATAAATGCTTCAAAGAGTTCAAGTAACAGACACATCTCAACATCAACTGTTCAGAGGAGACTGCGTGAATCAGGCCTTCATGGTGAAATTTCTGGAAAGAAACCCCTACTAAAGGACATCAATAAGAAGAAAACACTTGCTTGGGCCAAGAAACACGAGCAATGGTCATTAGACTGGTGGAAAACTGTCCTTTTGGTCTGATGAGTCCAAATTTGAGATTTTTGATTCCAACCACCGTTTCTTTGTGAGACGCAGAGTAGGTGAATGGATGATCTCCCCATGTGTGGTTTCCACGCTGAAGCATGGAGGAGGAGGTGTTATGGTGTGGGGATGCTTTTCTGGTGACACTCAGTGATTTATTTAGAATTCAAGGCACACTTAACCAGCATGGCTACCACACCATTCTGCAGCGATACGCCATCCCATCTGGTTGACCTTAGTGAGACTATCATTTGTTTTTCAACAGGACAATTACCCAGAACACACCCCTCCAGGCTGTGTAAGTGCTATTTGGCCAAGGAGACTGATGGAGTGCTGCATCAAATGACCTGGCCTCCACAATCACCTGACCTCAACCCAATTGAGATGGTTTGGGATGAGTTGGACTGCAGTGTGAAGGAAAAGCAGCCAACAAGTCCTCAGCATATGTGGGATCTCCTTCCAAGACTGATGGAAAAGCATTCCTCTTTAAGCTGGTTGAGAGAATGCCGAGTGTGCACAGCTGTCATCAAGGCAACGGATGGCTACTTTGAAGGATCTAAAATATATTTTTATTTAACACTTTTATAGTTTTGATGTCTTCACTATTATTCTTCGAAGTAGAAAATGGTAAAAATAAAGAAACACCCTTGAATGAGTAGTTGTCCAAACGGTTGACTGGTACTGTATGTCTATTTGTGTAATTGATCACTTTGATTATATAACATATGGCATTGATCAAAACCTTGAATTCTATACTTTTAATTCTTACGGCTCAGTAGGAATTAGTACCCATCTCAGGAAAAGCTTAGACTGAAATCCCCACTCGAGATATATCACACTTGACTTATATCACACAATCACATTGAAGAGGGACTGAAGCGAATTTGCCAACTTATCTCTGAGCTATTGCGAGGGAAATACCGACTTTCATAACATATTCCACTGATCGACTACCACACTCCTCCCCTTGAGGGGCTTGGCGCTCCACCCCACACACTGCACAGCTAAAGTCAGTGGCTCTGCCCTGCCCCAGTGCTGCCAAGACATCCGTGTAGCAGTGGCCCAAAACAGAGTGTCAACAGTTCAGTCCAAGACCAACCCCTCCCCTTCATTCTGCCACAAGTGGAGTCACCAGGCTCCAGACGAGGACAAAGGGCACTACTCACTGAGCCAACAAGGTTACCCCCTCCCCCCCTCCGACTGGGCAGCCGGCCACTCCCTCTCCCTCTCTAGCTAAACAACCACCACCATGCTCTTGGCTCTCCCCAGAATCTATGCACAGCGTACATGCTCTCTCTGCTGTCCTGGGTGGAGAGAGGGAGCGCAAGCTCTATTATTGGACCAGATTCCAATTCCGTTAGCCACCATTATATGCCCCATCCAACCTCTGTATAGGGTCCTGATGAGAGGTTCCAGGAAGTTCATTCTCAATGCAGTCACCCGTCGTGATAATGAATATTATCGATAGTGATATTACTCTGCAACGTAGACATTCTCTTTTCTTCCAAGATGGCAAGACAATTCATATGTTGTTGTAGTGCCCATCGGTTATGAATGTTTCAACCATGTTGAAACGTTGTTTTTACCGTCAGTTTCTGGTGTAAAAAGTACCCCCCCCCCCCCCAAAAAAAGAACTACAATAACCATGAGCCTTGCTGTCTATATCGTACAATAATAGAGCAGGTACAAGTCAAGTGCTACACAAGCGAACAATTGAGTGTTCGCCAACAGTGCAAGTCACTTGCATCTCCCCCTGTGATTGGACGATACAGCAGCTGTTGAGTGGCATTATGTGCTCGCCAACAGATCACGTGACTTGCATCTGCTCTGTGACTGGATGGCACAGAGCGCAGTGCTGTGTGGGATCAGTAGTTTGTTTACCTCAACTCCGGTATGTACACAGTCTACCCTTGTTTTCTTCTTCAATTCTCACAGTTGCTGTAAGGCGAGGTGGTTCTAAACGTCATCTTTTGAATGAATGATTAATGGTTCACCCCAGCTTTGTTAATCTAGTCAACGATTGGAACCACGATAATAAGCATGTTGTTGAATGTTGTTGCTAAAAATGAGTGGCCGTGTCAGTCCCGGAGGGTGCCGGAGTCCCGGAGGGTGCCGGAGTCCCGGAGGGTGCCGGAGTCCCGGAGGGTGCCGGAGTCCCGGAGGGTGCCGGAGTCCCGGAGGGTGCTTTGGCCTGTCAGTGTTGCAGAAATGCACAAAATAATTGGTAAAAAATTGTATTGAGATTGTAAATCCAAAAAGTTGTGTTTACAATTCAATTGTCCAAGTAAGGCCTTTTTGGTTCACATTAGAATAATGCCAATAGTCATAACTGCTTCCTTGGCTTGTAGGAGACTTGTAGGTAGAGGAGGCTATAGCAGACTCCTGGTGTGGTGTGGATGCTTCCTTGGCTTGTAGGAGACTTGTAGGCAGAGGAGGCTATAGCAGACTCCTGGTGTGGTGTGGATGCTTCCTTGGCTTGTAGGAGACTTGTAGGTAGTGGAGGCTATAGCAGACTCGTGGTGTGGATGCTTCCTTGGCTTGTAGGAGACTTGTAGGTAGTGGAGGCTATAGCAGACTCCTGGTGTGGATGCTTCCTTGGCTTGTAGGAGACTTGTAGGTAGTGGAGGCTATATAGCAGACTCGTGGTGTGGATGCTTCCTTGGCTTGTAGGAGACTTGTAGGCAGAGGAGGCTATAGCAGACTCCTGGTGTGGATGCTTCCTTGGCTTGTAGGAGACTGGTAAGTAGTGGAGGCTATAGCAGACTCCTGGTGTGGATGCTTCCTTGGCTTGTAGGAGACTTGTAGGTAGTGGAGGCTATAGCAGACTCCTGGTGTGGATGCTTCCTTGGCTTGTAGGAGACTTGTAGGTAGTGGAGGCTATAGCAGACTCCTGGTGTGGTGTGGATGCTTCCTTGGCTTGTAGGAGACTTGTAGGTAGTGGAGGCTATAGCAGACTCCTGGTGTGGTGGATGCTTCCTTGGCTTGTAGGAGACTTGTAGGTAGTGGAGGCTATAGCAGACTCCTGGTGTGGATGCTTCCTTGGCTTGTAGGAGACTTGTAGGTAGTGGAGGCTATAGCAGACTCCTGGTGTGGTTGTAGGAGACTGGATGCAGACTTCCTGGTGTGGTGTGGATGCTTCTTGGCTTGTAGGAGACTTGTAGGTAGTGGAGGCTATAGCAGACTCCTGGTGTGGTGTGGATGCTTCCTTGGCTTGTAGGAGACTTGTAGGTAGTGGAGGCTATAGCAGACTCGTGGTGTGGATGCTTCCTTGGCTTGTAGGAGACTTGTAGGTAGTGGAGGCTATAGCAGACTCCTGGTGTGGATGCTTCCTTGGCTTGTAGGAGACTTGTAGGTAGTGGAGGCTATATAGCAGACTCGTGGTGTGGATGCTTCCTTGGCTTGTAGGAGACTTGTAGGCAGAGGAGGCTATAGCAGACTCCTGGTGTGGTGTTGACAGTGCAGCAGGCAGGCATCTGGGTCTGGTATTCCACTTGCCTGGTCAGGAGGTTGACGTGAGGCCTCACCCCTGCAGTGCAGCCCACAGGATGCAGCGTCCAGGAAGTCTTTGGAAGGTCTCGCTCCTGGCCGGAGGTGTCTCATCGACCGGCCTTGTGGAGACTGAGGTGGCCAGACAGAAGATGAACAGCAAGGCCACACCCCCACTACCTCTCCCTAACACAACTAAAGACAGGGTTCTGGGCCTAGGGGTCTGCTTCATGGTCCTCAGTCACATGGTCCCCCACGTGTGTGTGTGTGTGTGTGTGTGTGTGTGTGTGTGTGTGTGTGTGTGTGTGTGTGTGTGTGTGTGTGGTGAACACTGCGGGGGGTGCCTTGGCAACTGAGGCAGGCAGGCAGCCAGTGGATTAATCAATCTGCTCCTTTGTGGAGCTCTTGACCTCGTGATGAATAACAGATAATGAGGGAACATGGGGAGCCTTGTTAAGTGCCAGAAGTGCAACTGGTTCGGAGTCAACTACTCTCCCTTTGAACTTTCAAAGTCACCTCAGCCATGCCTTGCTGCATGCTGCTCTGTTTTTTTTGTAAACCTGTCTTTGTAATTGGACCTCAACCCATAATTGCAGTCATGTTATATTTGTGCGTGAGGCTGATTGCATTCAGTAAGATGATGAAAGAGATGGGAGGGGTCGGCGGCCGTTTGTCTAAAGAAGCCAATTAAATTGGTATTGGGTTTATATATTTATATATTAGTTTTCAAAATTAGGTCATAAATGTTTTTATTTGTTTGTCTGATGATTTGGATGTAATGCATTGTGGCTTTACAAGCATGACCTTTTGAATAGAGGGAAGTGGAGTCTCAGATCGCACCCTATTCCCTACATAGTTCTCAGATCTTCTACATCCTATCTCAGACAGCCAGGACCTCCTTTTCTCACCCAGGTATTAGGCAGTTTGCTCTTTTTGGATCCTGAAAGAGATATTGGAACCCCTATGGCAGGTGAGGCTTTGCCACCCATTTGCTCTGATGTCTATTTGGTTACTCTTGCTTTCAATATATATGCCATTTAGCAGACGCTTTTATCCAAAGCGACTTACAGTCATGTGTGCATACATTCTACGTATGGGTGGTCCCGGGGATCGAACCCACTACCCTGGCGTTACAAGCGCCATGCTCTACCAACTGAGATACAGGACCACCAGATCAGCATGTTTTATTCTCCTTTGTCCACAAAGATGTAACCTGTTTAGAGAGCATCTTTCTACATTGGAAGAACTGCTTTGAAGATGCTGTTATAGATATAGTATAAAAATATCTATTTTTAAAATAACTTTAAAGGAATTTTCTTCAAAAGCCCCCCAAAAATTATACAAGTATATAGTCCACAGAATTACTTTTTCATAGGTTTGTTATGGAAAGAGAGGTGAGGTTAGAGGCATCGCTCACTGAAACGGTGGTAATTAACTTTAATTGGTAAATGGCAGTCTGAGCCGTGGCTACTTCAAACTGGTCTCGGGGTCGTAAAAGCTGGAGGACATGTTAGGCTGGCACATTGTTTGGGACGTGGCCCTGTAAGTTCAGGCAGGGGTCATGAAAACCAGGTGCCGTTGGATGGTTAATTTATATATACCTCTAGGGTTGGGCGGATCCAGATGTTCATACCGTTTCTGTACCCTACCTGGGGTATATGGTTTTACCAGAAGTGAACACAAGGGGTGCTGTTTCCCCAAAATAATATTTTTAGTTTTTTCTCCAAATAGATCTTTCTTTGAGTTATGCACAAAACTATTTAGGCAACAGGGATCATGATCAAGGAAGATATTTAATGTCTCTGCTGTAACCAAGGAGCTTGATCTTGTCACTTGGCTAGCATGTTAAGCAAACCAATTACATAGCGGGAGTTCTGAGCTGGATATAATTTATTTCACCTCTTAGATTTCGTATAGTTATACCTCAGCATTGTGGCTGCGTTATACCTGAATCTGACGGCCATAAGCTCTGCCTATCCTGCCTGGGTCAGGAGCATGCGCAAGCTGCCCTGTACCCTCAGTCATGCATAGCGTTCTTCAGGCTTGGCCACGTATCCCCTCGCCCTCAGCCTGTATCTGCATCAGCACCCTCTCCCAGGGTTGGCCTCGTATCCCCTCGCCCTCAGCCTGTATCTGCATCAGCACCCTCTCCCAGGGTTGGCCTCGTATCCCCTCGCCCTCAGCCCTCAGCCCTCAGCCCTCAGCCTGTATCTGCATCAGCACCCTCTCCCAGGGTTGGCCTCGTATCCCCTCGCCCTCAGCCTGTATCTGCATCAGCACCCTCTCCCACGGTTGGCCACGTATCCCCTCGCCCTCAGCCCTCAGCCTGTATCTGCATCAGCACCCTCTCCCAGGGTTGGCCACGTATCCCCTCGCCCTCAGCCTGTATCTGCATCAGCACCCTCTCCCAGGGTTGGCATGGTGAGAACCATCAAGGTGCCATAGTATGCAAATCAAATTGTATTTGTCACATGCGCAAATACAACAGGTGTAGACCTTACCGTGAAATGCTTACTCTCAAGCCCTTAACCAGCAATGCTGTTCAATAAATAGTTAAGAAAATATATTTGAAAAAAAAATGTTTTTAAGTTATGCAAAATAACAATAACGAGGATTTATACAGGGAGTACCGATACCGAGTCAATGTGCGGGGGTACAGGTTAGTCATTTTTAAAGTGATTATGCATAAACAATAATCAGTGAGTTGCAGCAGTGTAAAAACAAAGGGGAGGGGGGTCAATGTAAATGGTCCAGGTGAAATGATTTAAGACTGAGACTCTCTCCAATACAACCCAACATTGCAGAGTTATGTGCATCCTTTCAAGCACACATTTTTTTATGCACAAGTAAGGTTTTATATGTAAGTGGGTTAAATAAAGAGAAAAATTATTGATTTATTATATTATTTGTGCCGTGGTTCTATAAGAGCTTTTTGTCACTTCCTATGAGCCAGGCTGTGACAACTCGCACTCATTCTTATGTTTTAATAAATGTATCATATAGTGTGTGTGTTTGTGTGGCAGGCCTACAATGATGGCAAAAAAACAAACATTTGAGAGTACGCTGACCCTGGTGCTAAGGGGGGGGGGGTACAGCTGGAGGTTGACTGTTTGAAGGGGTACGGGACTTTAACAAGTTTGGGAACCACTGATCTAGGCTAAACTTCGGACTAGAACTAGTTGGTTTTAAAGATAGGACAGATATATCTTCAGAAATAGTGTATGGTGAAGTATTTAATATAATATTTGATTGAGGTATTGTCTTCTGTCATTTTTAGGATAAGCAGCAGAGCGGGCTCCCACCTCGGCAGCAGAGTTAAAGGAATAGCTCCTCTCTCGAGGACTGTGTCTTCAGAAGCTAACCCCGATAGATTGGACCCCAATCTGATGCAGGCCCTCATCTACTTGGACCGAGGGTAGGCATATCCCTTCTAGTGTACTTAGTTAATGGACCAAGTGCTAAAACCACTTGTTAGACTGAGCAACTTCAGGTGTTGTTGGCTTTCAGTTTGACTGTTTTTCAAGATACAAACCACAATTTATTTTGTCCAGCAACTTTAGTGTTTAGTTCTTTTCACTCTACACTTTTAGAGGGTTTTAGAATCAAAGTGCTCATCGTGGGTAGAGACACTGCCTTTACTTCTATAGTTGAATGGACCTCAATGGATAGGCTCTCTCTCTCTCTCTCTCTCTCTCTCTCTCTCTCTCTCTCTCTCTCTCTCTCTCTCTCTCTCTCTCTCTCTCTCTCTCTCTCTCTCTCTCTCTCTCTCTCTCTCTCTCTCTCTCTCTCTCTCTCTCTCTCTCTCTCTCTCTCTCTCTCTCTCTCTCTCTCTCTCTCTCTCTCTCTCTCTCTCTCTCTCTCTCTCTCTCTCTCTCTCTCTCTCTCTCTCTCTCTCTCTCTCTCTCTCTCTCTCTCTCTCTCTCTCTCTCTCTCTCTCTCTCTCTCTCTCTCTCTCTCTCTCTCTCTCTCTCTCTCTCTCTCTCTCTCTCTCTCTCTCTCTCTCTCTCTCTCTCTCTCTCTCTCTCTCTCTCTCTCTCTCTCTCTCTCTCTCTCTCTCTCTCTCTCTCTCTCATTCATATATATATATGTCTTGTCAGAGAGGACCCTGAGGGTCTTAGGCGAAGAGGCCTGGACCCCTACCCTGCTGGCCCAGCCGGGGACACTTACAAAACAGTACGGGATCGCTCTCCCGTCAGGATGGATATTCCACCAGGCCCTGTTATCATGCGCTCTGGGTCCAACACCAACAAAAGGAGCTACTCCCCAGACAGGGACCAGAAGAGCTTCTCCTACCAGCAGAGCCAGCAGAAGAGTAAGTCTGCATCCCAAATTGTTCCTTATTATTTCCTATAAAGTGCACTTAATTTGACCAGGGCGCATAGGGGACGGGAGTTTACTTTAACTACAGAGACCACAGCGCTTTAGTTCAGCTGTCAATGATTAACAATATCAGTTTTAAATCACTTTAGCCTGGCTCTGTACCAGTGTCCATACTAGCATACCACTTGACATGAAGCAATGCATTGGACATTCATCCTTTGTGGTACATCTGCCAGTCATTTTGGGGACCTTTTTCTGTCTCGCCCCTCCAGGGTATAACGAAGAGCCTCAGAGCCAGAACAGAGAACCTGGTAAGTCTAGATTACACATTGAACAGTCAAGCCGATTCAATGACCCACAGGGATGCAAACTAGTGCCTTTTTGTGAAATGAAATGTGCCGTTTTGAATCCAATATAGGTGACCAAGTAGATCTGATGAGAAAAGTTTGGAGGGGGGGGTGCTTTCGATCACTACTGGCTGTATGTGAACGAGTGATGCATGTTTGTACCAGTACTGTCTGTATCCAAGGCTCAGCCAATCATTCACATAACAACAGAATGCAGCACGCGACTGAAGAGAGAAGATAATCTATTTGCATAAGTTAAAGCATCAGCACGCGCTCCGGGAAACACCGCGGGTAAGTGGAAAGGCAGTTTACCAGTTACAGCAGCGCGTCCCCTGAACGATAACTGAGAGGTCGGTGAGAAGAAGCCTGACCACGGAGAGGTCGGTGAGAAGAAGCCTGACCACGGAGAGGTCGGTGAGAAGAAGCCTGACCACGGAGAGGTCGGTGAGAAGGTGATGAAGCGTACTGTAACCAAAAAACAACTGGCATTTGGAACGTTTGAGGTGACTAAGAAACTGTGGTGGAACAAGTATTGTTAGCATTTTATCTTGTAGCTGATTGAATTGTCCGTTAGCTAGACAAGACATGTTGAGCAACATTATCATCTTACGTATGTGGTTAAATTTGAGAATGAGATAATTAGGTGAAAATGAGGCATTGCTTATTAGGCCAGTGGATTCAGCGATCAAGTGTAGCAGGAGCTGGGCCTAGTTTCAGCTGCTTGTCACCAGAAGTGAAAGAAGCACCATACGTTCCCTCTTTCTCACTTTTTCAGTACAGTGGATAAAAAGGGGTATATCAGGTGTACACTCTGCCTGAATGAGATCAATTGTGCCAACAAAGGTTATCATGCTCTGCTGGCACATTGTAGAACATATGTCCACAGGCAGAACGTGTACAATGTAATAATGTGTAACATTATTTTTGTGCGCTTGATCAACATCTACTATAGTGGCCACTATAATAGAGCAAAAATAGATTGCCTGTTTGTTTCATTCTATTTCTACTTTAAGATGTTTTTTTCCCCAAGTGCAATATTTAGATGTGTGTGGTCACAAGCGTTCTATTATAAAGGTTGTCATGGTCACAAGCATTCTATTACAAATGCTGTCATGGCTAACTGCAATATTAGTGGATTGTTTTTTTTCTCAAGACTTGAATGTCATTTGCAGTAAAGTCTAGGCAACAAATAACATTCCATTGCTTTATTTACATGTTTTAGCTGTGAGTTAGGTTCACATTGACCACTTTATTTTACACACCGACTGATCATGTAGATCCTATTCTTTTTTGTTTAATAAGTTAAAACCTACATTTCCTCCTAGCAGGGATTGTTTTTGCATGTTTCAGTGCAACAACAAAAAAGTGTCACCTTTTTGGTCCCTCAGCAGTTTGCATCCCTGGATCCAGCATACCCCTCAAATTCAGTTTTGCTACATGTAAGCCTATCCATTAAAAAAAACAGTTTGACACCTTGGTTTGAAGTGCTGTAAAAGCTCAAATTGAGCACCTCTCTCTGAGAGGAGCATCTGTTTTCAGTGGAGGTGTGTATTTAAAGAGAGGTGCTGGAACATGTTAACCATTTTAATTATACATACACACTATTCTCCAAGGCTTTTGATTCAAGGTCTGACCTTTTTGGCTGGTGTGGGAGTAGCGTGCACACTGAGCTAGCAGATGTCTTTGAGATCAAACCAAAACACCCACCCACTCACATGACCTTCCCTTGTGAGTGGAGTGGGGCATGCATACCATTACGTAGTAACTCTTTTGTGCTCCTGAATAATTCCTTCACTGAATAGAATGAAAAGACTAGGATGAGTCCCCCCGTCCCCCGGTGGATATAACACCGATTTGCATAGGTTAAGGTAACCTCAGTGTGAGAGTATTGGGTAATTTTGATATTAAGGAGAATATTGGGGTTGGAGGAGAGTAGGGACAGTAACAGTGTCTTTTACATTTTTTATTTAAAAAATCCTTTCTCATCATCACTGCAGAGGTTTTTAAATGCCCTATTTCACTCATACATGCTACTGTGGAGGAGATGGGGCACAGTGGAAGTCTTCAGTCTGAAGAATCATCCCCCCTCCCCTCCCCTGGGGCGGCAGGTAGCCTAGTGGTTAGAGCATTAGGCTAGTAACCGAAAGGTTTCTGGATCAAATCCCCGAACTGACAAGGTAAACATCTGTTGTTCTGCCACTGTTCCCCGGTAGGCCGTCATTGTGCCTAGTTAAATAAAGGTTACACATATTTGGGCTGCTGCATATTCTAGCCGCCTTTTAGAAGATGTAGAAACCCCCTCCATCCCTGTAGAAACCCCCTCCACCCCTGTCTAATTAGACTAGGCTGACACAAGAAATGCACACCACACTGGGTCTAGTAGGCCTGGTCTTACTGAAGATATCCTGTATAATGTCTCTGAGTGAGCATTTCAAGTACAATGGTTTAGAGATGCACTTACTGAAAGCATGCAGCCTTTAGGTTCATGTGTAGCTTAGCCTACATGATTATATCTTAAGTATTATTTGTTTGGATTGATAACGCACACAACAACAATTCACCAATTTAAGCTGACAGAAATACCCTCTTAGACCTGCTCTAATACATTGGGTGTGTTAAATGCGATACGCCGTGTGTAACGTCCATTTTTGTAGTTTACTAGACTACTTGAGTCCTCTCTCTCTCTCTCCCCATGCCGCTTTCCAGACCTAGCCCCACCCCCTGTCACTCAAGGAGCACGTTTATTGTTGCTTGACCACGAGACACTTGCGTTCGGTCTGCATGGTCAATTTATTTGATTTATTTCACCTTTATTTAACCAGGTAGGCCAGTTGAGAACAAGTTCTCATTTACAACTGTGACCTGGCCAAGATAAAGCAAAGCAGTGCGACACATACAACAACAGACTTATATATGGAATAAACAAACATACAATAGAAAAAGTCTATATACAGTTTGTGCAAGTGAGGTTTATGACAACAATGATGTTTTTCACTCTGCTTCTTAATATAAATCCACTTGCGTTTTGTAATTACACTTTTTTTTGTGTGTGTTTCTTACATCTGAAAACCGCTAGTTTGTCTTCTCTTAGCAAGTTGGGCCTAAATCTTGTTAGTCGCTAATCGCTAGTTAGCTGGCTAGCAAACGAATAAATGTCAGAGCACAACAAGGCACATACAACAGCACCCCCAACACAACCACTCCTGGATGCTCCTCTTCTGGATTTGCAGTTCATCATTATCTGTTATCTGCTGATCCATTGGTCACTAATACTTTGTTGCGCGGCTGCCTCTTGTCCACTAGTTCAGTGTGTCTGGTGAGTGACTCATCACGTTACCAGATTCTCTTCACAACGCACACACATGGTGTGCCCTAGAGAGCGAGTTCTATCTTAGGTCGGTGCGACTCTTCGAACATTGCAAATAGCCTACATTTGCCTAAATATACATGATTTCTTGTTCAAAGAAACATCTGTTAATAGTATCAGAGGATATCCAACATTTTAAAAATATTGACTTCTAATTTTGCTGCAGTTTGAACTAAGGAACCACACGTGTTGCTTGGTGTCTCAGTCCGTCTCACAACCTGAGATCTTTGCTGTTTGGCTCGGTGGAAAAGGAATCAAACGTCCTGGAAGGAAGAGTTTTTAATTTCACTTTGGCTCAGTCTCATCGCCATGGGAGATTCCTTAAATAAAAACAAACCCACCAGCCCGTCCATATTTGTTGTTTGTAGACTTATTGGAGCCGATGGAGCACAATATTTTCAATTTAGTCACAGCTGAACTTGTCAACCGCTGTGGGTGAGCTATTCCAACGAGAGAACGTGAAATAACCAACGGTTTGTCTGTGCTGTGCTTATCCACAGTCCCATAGCATCTCGTCTTATCTGTTGTTGACTGTGCTGGTGCAACGATCACCTGGTCGATGACTAGAGAGAATAAGTGGTAGTTCCCCAATATGTTTTGAAACGGAGTTGAACTGCGGTCGGTGGTCCTGATTGATTTGGTTTCCCGCCGTCCTGTTTTCTTTCACATGGCTTCTGTTTTAATGCTTCTTAGTTTTACTCTCCGTTTTCCTCTTCTCCACAGATAAGCCCAGGTTGCTAAGTCACACCAGAAGTACCTCCCTAGACGGATCAGCGAAAAGCTATGTAGCAATCAAGGTGGGACTGCATGACTATGTAACTACATGACTACAATTGCTCTTAATTCAATGAACCCCCCTCACATCCACTTGATACGATCAGTGTTTGTATCTCTACTATACCTGTAGAACATACCATTGAGCATAGTAGCGTTACACTATTCCTAAAAGCTAGAACAATCCCCGAAGAACACAACGTTTTGCCAGCACCAGATTGCAAAATGGCAATTTGTGATCTTCAGTGCATAGTTAACAGACTCAAATCAAATGTATTTATATAGCCCTTCTTACATCAGCTGATATCTCAAAGTGCTGTACAGAAACCCAGCCTAAAACCCCAAACAGCAAGCAATGCAGGTGTAGAAGCACAGTGGCTAGGAAAAACTCCCTAGAAAGGCCAAAACCTATGGAGAAACCGAGAGCGGAACCAGGCTATGAGGGGTGGCCAGTCCTCTTCTGGCTGTGCCGAGTGGAAATTATAACAGAACATGGCCAAGATGTTCAAATGTTCATAAATGACCAGTATGGTCAAATAATAATAATCACAGTGGTTGTCGAGGGTGCAACAAGTCAGCCCCTCAGGAGTAAATGTCAGTTGGCTTTTCATAGCCGATCCTTAAGAGTATCTCTACCGCTCCTGCTGTCTCTAGAGAGTTGAAAACAGCAGGTCTGGGACAGGTAGCACGTCCGGTGAAAAGGTCAGGCTTCCATAACTGCAGGCATAACAGTTGAAACTGGAGCAGCAGCACGGCCAGGTGGACTGGGGACAGCAAGGAGTCATCATGCCAGATAGTTCTGAGGCATGGTCCTAGGGCTCATGTCCTCCGAGAGAGAGCGAGAAAGAAATAATGAATTGGAGAGAGCATACTTAAATTCACACAGGACACCGGATAAGACAGGAGAAATACTCCAGATATAACAGACTGACCCTAGCCCCCCGACACATAAACTACTGCAGCATAAATACTGGAGGCTTAGACAGGAGGGGTCAGGAGACACTGTGGCCCCATCCGATGATACCCCTGAACAGGGCCAAACAGGCAGGAGATAATCCCACCCATTTTGCCAAAGCACAGCCCCCACACCACTAGAGGGATATCTTCAACCACCAATTTACCATCCTGAGACGAGGCTGAGTATACCCCACAAAGATCTCCGCCACGGCACAACCCAGGGGGGGGGGCGCCAACCCAGACAGGAAGACCACGTCAGTGACTCAACCCACTCAAGTGACGCACCCCTCCTAGGGACGGCATTGAAGAGCACCAGTAAGCCAGTGACTCGGCCCCTGTAATAGGGTTAGAGGCAGAGAATCCCAGTGGAAAGAGGGGAACCAGCCAGGCAGAGACTGCAAGAGCGGTTCGTTGCTCCAGAGCCTTTCCGTTCGCCTTCACGCTCCTGGGCCAGACTACACTCAATCATATGATCTACTGAAGAGCTGAGTCTTCAGTAAAGACAAAGGTTGAGACCGAGTCTGCGTCTCTCACATGGGTAGGCAGACCATTCCAAAAAATGGAGCTCTATAGGAGAAAGCCCTGCCTCCAGCTGTTTGCTTAGAAATTCTAAGGACAATTAGGAGGCCTGCATCTTGTGACCTGTAGCGTACGTGTAGGTATGCACAGCAGGACCAAATCGGAAAGATGGGTAGGAGCAAGCCCATGTAATGCTTTGTAGGTTAGCAGTAAAACCTTGAAATCAGCCCTTGCCTTAACAGGAAGCCAGTGTAGGGAGGCTAGCACTGGAGTAATATGATCAAATTTTGGGGTTCTAGTCGGGATTCTAGCAGCCGTATTTAGCACGAACTGAAGTTTATTTAGTGCTTTATCCAGGTAGCCGGAAAGTAGAGCATTGCAGTAGTCTAACCTAGCAGTAACAAAAGCATGGATTAATTCTTCTGCATCATTTTTGGACAAAGTTTCTGATTTGTGTGTCATCTGCAAAGCAGTGAAAGTTAACATTGTTTTTGCATGACATCCCCAAGAGGTAAAATATATAAACGGAACCTTGAGGAACACCGAAATTTACAGTTGATTTGTCAGAGGACAAACTATTCACAGAGACAGACTGATATCTTTCTGACAGATAAGATCTAAACCAGGCCAGATCTTGTCCGTGTAGACCAATTTGGGTTTCCAATCTCGCCAAAAGAATGTGGTGATCGATGGTATCAACAGCAGCACTAAGGTCTAGGAGCACGAGGACCGATGCAGAGCCTCGGTCTGACGCCATTAAAAGGTAACTTTCCACCTTCACAAGTGCAGTCTCAGTGCTATGATGGGGTCTAAAACCAGACTGAAGCATTTCATATACATTGCTTGACTTCAGGAAGGCAGTGAGTTGCTGCGCAACAGCTTTTTTTTTGAGAGAGGAATGGGAGATTCGATATAGGCCGATTTTAGTTTTTTATATTTTCTGGGTCAAGGTTTGGCTTTATTACTGCCACTTTTATTGAGTTTGGTACACATCCGGTGGATGGAGAGCCATTTATTATGTTCAACATAGGAGGGCCAATGTTACAGACAATACGTAGTTACAGGCCCGTTACGTTCATTAATATTGCCTTGTCATGGAGGATGGGAATGTTCCAGATCCCTGTGTAGGTTATTCTAAAAGTCACATCACAGAGGGACAGTTGATGTACATTATATGGCCTGTCTCTTCCTTGTAGTTTGACCCAGGTCACGATAGACTCTTCACCATGCATGACCCATTTCCTTGCCATGGATGAAGGCTTTCTGGGTTCTGTAAACTGAAAGTAATGGGTGTTTCACGAGTTGTTGGTTTTCAATGGTAACAAAAGGCTTCCTTTCGCTCAAATTGTTTTGTTTCTCTTTTTCCTTTTGACACTAAATGATGCAGTATGATGATTGGTTGACATCTGTAGGCTTGGGCCTTATTCTTTGGCTGTCGACAGTCTTTGATCAAAGTTGTAGAGGTCTACACGTTCTAGATTACTGTTGAGATGCTGAATGCATAATGGTGTTTTGTTGTGCTGAACAACATGAAAACTACAGCAACAACCATGTTGACTAATCAGTGATGCTTTGAATTTAAAACCAGAATCTGTTAAGCCTACGGTGTCATGCCTAGTACTCTAACTAACCCTTTAACATTTGCCCTCCAGGAGGAGAGTGTCCCCACGCCAGCCCTGCTAGCGGGGCCGAAGGAGACTGTGTCGGCCAAGGAGACGGTGTCGGCCACGGAGGAGACGGAGCAGACGCAGGACAACTTTAAGACACGGCGGTCTCAAGCCATCGCAGCTAAAGCGCTGGAAATCGAGAAGGTAAGAGGTCCCACTATCTAATGACTCCCAACTGCTAGCTAATAATCTGCTACTCTGATAGCTAATAACCTGCTACTCTGCTAGCTAATACTCTGCTACTCTGCTAGCTAATACTCTGCTACTCTGCTAGCTAATACTCTGCTACTTTGCTAGCTAATAATCTGCTACTCTGCCAGCTAATAATCTGCTACTCTGCCAGCTAATAATCTGCTACTCTGCTAGCTAATACTCTGCTACTCTGCTAGCTAATACTCTGCTACTCTGCTAGCTAATACTCAGATACTTTGCTAGCTAATACTCCTCTAGCTAATAATCTGCTACTCTGCTAGCTAATACTCTGCTACTCTGCTAGCTAATACTCAGATACTTTGCTAGCTAATACTCCTCTAGCTAATAATCTGCTACTCTGCTAGCTAATACTCCTCTAGCTAATAATCTGCTACTCTGCTAGCTAATACTCTGCTAGCTAATAATCTGCTACTCTGCCGGCTAATAATCTGCTACTCTGCTAGCTAATACTCTGCTAGCTAATAACCTGCTACTCTGCCAGCTAATACTCTGCTAGCTAATACTCTGCTACTCTGCCAGCTAATACTCTGCTATTCTGCTAGCTAATACTTTGCTACTCTGCCAGGTAATAATCTGCCAGCTAATACTCTGCTAGATAATACTCTGCTAGCTAATACTCTGCTACTCTGCCAGCTAATACTCTGCTACTCTGCCAGCTAATACTCTGCTACTCTGCTAGCTAATACTCTGCTAGCTAATACTCTGCTAGCTAATACTCTGCTAGCTGTGTGGTAGTGTCGCTATCTCTAGTCCTAATCCTTTCCTCCATTTGGATGAATGGCTCTCTGAAACCCTATTGCATGTATATGGTGTCTCAGGAACATGTCGTTTTCATTTGAGTGCGAGAGGGACAAGGAGAGAGGGAGGATGAGTTGGCAGAAAGGACTTCTCAGTGTGCCTGCCCAGGCCTCCCTCTATACACACACACTGCATTACACTACCACTTATCTGTTCCTGTTAAACCAGGGCAGGAATGGCCCTGCAGTGTTCAGGCAGGCCACCCACGGTGTGGGTACTTCTTTTGGTATTATGTGAACACACACGCGCACACACTCTTACGCAGAGATAACACACAAACGCTTACCCTGTCCTTTCTCAACCAGGTCACAGCAGCAGTTGTGGTTAGAGGCACTGGCTTGTAACATCTGTTACAGTGTGGAACACCAAGCCAAACTCACCAGACCTAACAGAAACAGGGATGGGTGACGCTGGGGATGTGGCTGGAGTACAGGGCTAAGGCTGGGGATAGAGATGAGACTGGAGCTGAGGCTGAGGCCGGGGATAGATTGGGGCAGACGGGGCTGGGGATAGGGTCGTGGCTGGTGCTTTAACTTAGGTTGGAGTTGGCATGAGATTCAGACCTACACTGATTTAGTGTGATTGCTTCAGTCCATAACTGTTTATTTACCTCCACATGGATGGAAGAGGCCGCCTCTTACCACCCCTGAGCCACGAGCACTCATCCCTGTATCCTGTCCTTCAGAGGAGGCTGTTGAATGAGCACATTTGCAGTGAGAGATGAGGACTAGAAATAGACTCCGTTTGATTTGTGGGGTCAGTCGGGTCGATGTTCTTATAGTACCCTACTTTACTGCTTTAGACTTATTTACGTAATATGTGGATTACGGGCTAGGAAAGCAAATGAGAAAACAGAGACATTTATTTATGCTAAGATCCAGTAATTTCCTCTTGAAATGCTCCTGTGTTACATTAGCAGAATTTTAAAAATACAATCAAATCAGTCAGATAACAACCTAGCAGTTGACAATCCTTGATCTCATAAGCCTATATTTAATTGATGGTACTACACTTTTAAGATTTAGCTTACATATTTTCCACAGTTTTTTTTAAAGCATGTTTTTACAACTATTAACTTTTTGGTTAGAGAAACTAGATGAAGTATCAGAGAAACTATTCAGCTGAATTTGAATATCGAAACCAAAATGGCTGACAGTTATTTTAGACATTTTGACATAAAAAAACTCATTAGATTTACATAAGTAGTCAAACCCTTTACTCAGTACTTTGTTGAAGCACCTTTGGCAGCGATTACAGCCTCGAGTCTTCTTGGGTATGAAGCTACAAGCTTTCTCCCATTCTTCTCTGCAGTTCCTCTCAGGCTCTGTCAGGTTGAATGGGGAGCGATGCTGCACAGCTATTTTCAAGTCTTTCTAGAGATGTTCTATACGGTTCAAGTCCAGGCTCTGGCTGGGCCACTTAATGACAATTAGTTGTTGTTTTCTTGGCTGTGTGACCAGTCTCACAATCCCTGCCGCTGAAAAACATCCTCACAGAATGATGCTGCCACCACCATGCTTCACCATAGGGGTGGTGCCAGGTTTCTTCCAGACGTGACGCTTGGCTTTCAGGCCAAAGAGTTCAATCTTGGTTTCATCAGACCAGAGAATGTTTCTCATGATCTGAGAGTTTTTAGAGAGCCTTATGGCAAACTCCAAGTGGGCTGTCATGTGCCTTTTACTGAGGAGTGGCTTCTGTCTGGCCATTCTACCATAAAGGCCTGATAAGTGGAGTGCTGCAATAATGGTTGTCCCATCTCCACAGAGGAACTCTAGAGCTCTGTCAGAGGCACCATCAGGTTCTTGGTCACCTCCATGACCAAGGCCCTTCTCCCCCGATTGCTCAGTTTGGCAGGGTGGCCAGCTCAAGGAAGAGTCTTGGTGGTTTCTAACTCCTTCCATTTAAGAATGACGGTGGCCACTGTGTTCTTGGGGACCTTCAATGCTGCAGAATTATTTTGGTACCCTTCCCCAGATCTGTGCCTCGATACAATCCTGTCTTGGACAGTTTTTTTTCGACCTCGTGGCTTGGTTTTTGCTCTGACATGCACTGTCAACTGTGGGACCTCATATAGACAGGTGTGTGCCTTTCCAAATCATGTTCAATCTATTTAATTGGCCACAGGTGGACTCCAATCAAGTTGGAGAAACATCTCAAGGATGATCAATGGACACAGGATGCACCTGAGCTCAATTTCGAGTCTCATAGCAAAGGGTCTGAATACTTATGTAAATAAATAGTTGTTTATACATTTGCACACAAACAAATCTAAAAACCTGTTTTTCACTTTGTCTTTATTTATTGTGTGTAAAGGAGGATTTTAGATTTGTTAAAATCCATTTTAGAATAAGGCTGTAACGTAACAAAATGTGGAACAAGTAAAGGGGTCTGAATACTTTCCGAAGGCACTGTACATGCATACAGACACAGACGCAAGCAAACACACGTACCCCTATAATCCAGACCTCCACATCTGCTCCAAATGTCCCCCTTCACCTCCTTACTTCCCCACTCTGAAGCCCTCAGCCCTGGCTTCTCAACCCATCCTGTGTGGCCCTACCTCCAGTATCATGTCTGGAGATCGGCCCCTGGCTCCCACCGCTGGGAGGTAGGGAGGAAAGACACACACACACACACACACACACACACACGTGCATGTTAAAACTTCCTGTTTTGTGAAGTAACAAGAGACTGCTTCTGTTCTGTGTTCAGAGTAAAGTTTGAGGAAACGCTACTCCCTAAATACTCTGTATTGTTGTTAATGCGCCATGACGCTCTCTCACACACACACAGAATTAAGAACGTTTTTTTGAAGCTGCAGTATTGTCAAGGGAAATCATTCATTTTGAGTTAATTGTTCATCACAAGGCTTTTTTTTTTTTTTCATTCTCACGCATACTGTTTTAAAGCTTCAAAGCATGTAGATTAGAAGACTGTATATAGGAACCTAATGAAGGGAAAATGTAATCAGTGTCAACACACACTGTAGTTTAGGGAAAAACCTTAGGGAAAGATCTTCTGTTTTGAAAGATGGCAAACATAATCAGACTGGTGTTAAGTTTTTATTTGATTTATTTAACCTCTATTTAAACAGGCAAGTCAGTTAAGAACAAATTCTTATTTACAATGACGGCCTGCCAAAAGGCCTCCTGCGGGGACGGGGGCTGGGATTCAAAATAAAAAATAAATACAAATATAACAAAACGCACTTCATGACAAGAGAGACCACAACACTACATGGAGACCAAAAGATGACAACTTAGCAAGGCTGCAACACATGACAACACAGCATGGCAGCAGCACAACATAGTAGCAGCACAAAACATTATTGTGCACAGGCCACAGCACAAAGGGCAAGAAGGTAGAGACAACAATACATCACGCAACGCAGCCACAATTGTCAGTAAGAGTGTTCATGATTGAGTCTTTTGAATGAAGAGATGGAGATAAAAGTGTCCAGTTGGAGTGGTTTTTTGCAGTTTGTTCCAGTCTCTAGCTGCAGTGAACTGAAAAGAGGAGCGACCCAGTGATGTGTGTGCTTTGGGGACCTTTAACAGAATGTGACTAGCAGAACGGGTGGAGGATGTGGAGGTCAGTAGGTATCTCAGATGGGGGGGGAGTGAGGCCTAAGAGGGTTTTATAAATAAGCATCAACCAGTGGGTCTTGCAACAGGTATACAGCGATGACCAGTTTACAGAGGAGTATAGAGTGCAGTGATGTGTCCTATAAGGAGCATTGGTGGCAAATCTAATGGCCGAATGGTAAAGAACATCTAGCCGCTCGAGAGCAGCCTTCCCTAGCTGGTGGGTACTGTGAGATGTGACAACATTCCTTTTGTCACGTTCATGTTACTTGTTTCTTTATGCATCTTCAAACCTGGAACAATTTTCTCTCCTTCACAAATAAGCTTACCCCCTCTGAAGGTAAATGAACAAGTTAGTCTTGTAGCACGGTGTAGTGATCTAACGTATCCTAAATTCAGCCTGTATTCATTGTTTCCCTATTTGATCAAACTGTTTCAGAATAAAGTAGAAACTGAAACTGACCAGGAGACGAAAGTTGTTTAAAGAGGAAGTTGGCCACACTTCCCTGTGGTTGGTGTTCGTCCAACACTGCCATTATGTGAACCGGGGGCTACGGGTGACATGATGGGCTACACAGCCTACAGACATTAAAGGCTGATCCTGAGATCACATACGTCATGTTATGTGTGGGAGTGAGCTTGGGCAGAGTCTTTGTTTTTAAAGCAGCATGCACCTTTTGGTCACATGATACCTCACTGGTCCATGCATGGCTAGAATCCCAAATAGCAGCATTCACAAGGGGACGATAGCAGAGGTTCTCTCACATTTGTGGTGAAAGCAAAGAAAAATCACGTTCTCTTCTCTTGCTAGCTAGCCTTTTAGCTTCACACAGCTCCATGTGAAATCATCTGATTTATAATGAAATAATATGCTCTGACAAATATCATTTTACTTGTCTGTGAAACCTACAAAATGATCTAAGTTTAATGTACTGCTTGAATGTATTCACTTCCATATCAGCTAAAAATGGAATGTTATTAAATAGCCCAGAATCACGTAGTTATTATTATTATTTTTTAATAATACAATTTTGGGGGAATTCTAAGCCTGCAATTTCGTTTGGTTTATTGTTTGAACAGTCACAAAGATTTGTATTTGGTTATCAATGCAAAATAGTCTGCTTATTTGATGCAGCAGTCTAATGCCAAGCTAAACCAAGCTGGAGCGATCTTGAAATTGATGTTTGACATTGATTGGGAACCAGGACAAAATTATTTTGTGAAACAAAAACTTTGTGCCAGAAGAGAACAAGGAGAAAAAAAACATTTTCCTGCTTCCATTGTTGCTACAGGGTAGTAAAATATAGAGCCCTACCGCTGGGCAATGAATTTGTAAGTCGCTCTGGATAAGAGCGTCTGCTAAATGACTTAAATGTAAATGTAATGTAATGTTTGCTCTGTCACAATGTTTGAGCGGAACGAAACTCTTGTGGAAAGCAACAACGGCAGGACTATGCACTACAAAGAGCCTCCCATTTTGTGACAAAACGATATTCATATACTGTATGCGCCCTGAGTCATCCGTTTGCATAAAGTGTGCCGAGCCTCTGAAGCATCAGTCTCGAAGGCTAACATCTCCCACATTCAGGATATTTCTGTCGGTTATATTTCTGACATTTTTACAGTATTTGTTTGTTTTGTTGTACTTTGTCTTGAGCATGTGTTTGATTAGTTTTACAAATAAGACCACGTACAGTGAGCGTTTTGTTGTTGTTTTGACTCTATACTGCAACACTTTGGTTAATGCCTTCCTTGGGTAAACGTTTTCAATTTGAGTGTCGATTTACTCTTGAATCTTGTAGAATTGACCCTCTAGAATATAACCCTCGTATGTGTTCATTAATCTTATCTACATCAGCAAAACACCTCTGCAGGTCATTGCAGTTCTGCTCCAGTTCGGAGAGCAGCCTGCAGGCCTGCACAATGTGGGTTAGGGATGCGGGAATGAGCAGATAACTGGCTGTGTTAACTGCCTCGGCATGCTGCAGCTAGCTGAGCTGAGAGGGTATTTTCAGGGCAATGGAGAGACTGAGTGAGAGAGCTAAAACGATGGTATGGACTGGAAAATGGGGAGAGAATGTGGGAGACCTTGAGACGTTTGGAGGCAGGAGGCACAAACTGCACTTATTTGAATTTACTCTTAATTATCAGCTATATACAGCAGAGAAGAGACTCCTTGAGTCTCTTTCAGGAGAGTATGCTGTAGTGTGTATAATTTCACTTAACCGTCCCTACCTTGCTTGGCCCAGTTGACCCTTCAAATACCTCAGGTGGTATCAGGTGTGACAGGTCTTATGTAGGAATTCCCAGTTGAATGTGGCATCACTGATACCATATACGTCCTAGTCTACAAGATCAGTTTAGACTACTGAGTTAATGAGCAAAACCTTAGAATATGTGCTTAGGGTACGCCTTGTGTATATTTGTTTTATTTGATATAATAGGGTGAACTTTCCCATGCGTCTTGGCCTATTTTCATCCTCATTGTTTCAGGTTAGACATATTATTATTCCACTGACCTTTGAAGGTACTGTGGTCCTCCATGACTTGACTTGTCCCACCCAACTGAAGTCTCTCCTATTGTTTGGCCATTGAGCCCTCAGCCCTGTGCTAGTGGCCATGGTTTAGATGTTGTAGTGATAAGAACCTACTACTAACTTCTGTCCTGTTCTACTAAGCTAACATATGGAATTGTTTTAAGATGGTAATACTAACGATCATTTAGCTATTAGATGTTTCTATTTTTTTATTTTAGGACCCCTTTAGACACATAAAAAAGAAAAAAATATTTGATCAATTGAGTTTGGCCTTACTGAACCTTTTTAGATAAAACATTACTAAAATATTCACGTCACAAAATAATTTATTAAAACCAGTTTTGCAATGAAGGTCTACAGTAGCCTCAGCAGCACTCTGTAGACTCTGTAGGGTAACACCATGGTTTAGCTGGAGGACAGCTAGTGTCCGTCCTCCTCTGGGTACATTGACTTCAATACAAAATCTTGGTGGCTTGTGGTTCTCACCCCCTTCCATAGACTTACAGTAATTATGTCAACTTCTGGAGGACATCCTAAAACCTATCAGAGCTCTTGAAGCTTGACCTGACTTGTCCATCCAATCAAAGGATCAGATAATGAATCTAGTATGGAAAGCATAAGCTACAGCTAGCTAGCACTGCAGTGGCATAAAATGTGATGAGTAGTTGAATCGAGAGAGAGAAAGACAGCAGTAGAACCGTTTTGAACAAATTACATTTCTTCAAAACTAGAGAAGCGAGAGAGAAAGAGCTAGCTGTATTTCATATTTTTTCACTTACTTAGCTAGCGAATGCAGCTAGTTAGTTTAGCCTACTCAAACACTCGGCCCAAACAAAGAGGGATGCTTTGTTACCTAGCTGATTATAGCTATCCAACACTCAAACACTTCCAAGTCAAGGTTAGCTTTTGGTTTGATTAATTTATTGCAACCGGGGGTCCGCCGGTGTAAACTGATAAACGGGTTGCTAACTGTACACTGTACTGCATGATTGTAGCGGGTTTACTAACGCGCTAGTTCTAGTAGCTATGTTGTTGACTTGATGTTAGCTAATATGGTGACGATGTAGGCTGTGTTTAGCGGTTAGATTTTTCCGTCGCGTCACGGATGTGTTGTGCACTGAAGTCCACAAGTGAAGGGAGAAGGTGAGAGGAGGAGAGCACGCAGATGCGAGAAGGAATTATACAGCTATCTGGCTGCTATGAAAGTGAACTATGTTTGCGTGTGATCAGGGGCGTATTTATTCCGCCAATTTTTGTTGAAACGCATTTCTTAAACGGAAGCAAGCAGAACGAAACTGGGATGAACATACCTACATTTGTCAAATCGAAACTCTTGTTTGCAAGTGTTGGACTAATAATTACACCCTAGATCAGCTAGATGAAGGAAAGATTGTGCAAGGCGATATTGAATGTGTCAATGTCTGTCACCTTGATTACTCAAGTGTCTCTTGACCTGTGCACCTACGTTGTAAACTTTCATTCATTGACTAGGTTGTAGCAACCTCATGATGGGTATAGGTATACTTTGAGTATCATCTAGAAATAGCCTAAAACGATGAATGTTTACATTGAGCTGGGTGAATGGAACATGAATGATAGTCATCCAATATGCTGTAATAGAAATAAGGCCACGCTCATAAAACAATAATGGTCCTCCCTCATCTTAAGAGCCCTCAGCCCTGTGCTAGTGGCCATAGTTTAGCAGGTTGTAGTGTTAAGAGGTTCTGTTCTGAACCTGTGAGATACAGGAACACCATAAACATCATCCTCTCCTTTATTTGTACCGTACCTGCCAGGTCAAGCAGACTTCCATCACAACCTCCTAAGGCCTGTGTTTATTTCAGGCTATCTATGTAAAGCTCTATAGGCTGGTATGGCTTGAACACGCGTACATGTACACATGTCCTTTGCTCATAGCGGACGGTCTCGTAGCCGAAGGTGTCCTGCAACAAGGCCTGATTTATACTAGGGTCAAACCCACTTCCTCCTCAACCCAGATTATCTGACAGGCAGCTGTCTTTAGACCTCTCTGCACTCTACAACTCTTCTTTATGGCTTTCAACTCACTTGATATATTTTGTCCTGCACAGTCAGAAGATAACATTTGAAAAAATTAAGCATTTTCTTTGCTTAAACTATTCTAAAGTAGAAAAGACTACTACAGCCCAGATTTCCAAAATGGAACATGACATGACACAGTCCTACCTCTTAACGAAGCTTCCTGGGACTTAATTAGATCACAACTGGAGAGAGATAGGTCAAAGGACTCTCTTGCTGTTTTGGGAAATTGACGCAGAGAATGAGACTGTCTGACAAAGCCATTATAGCCTTATTCCTTCAATAAAACATATTTTACCACTGGAAAGAACAGTTGCCACTAATAAATAAATAAAAATGTTAGGGGGGGACTACCGCACATACAGTAACTTCTTTAGTGACTTAGAAGTAATGTTGAATTGAGCCAGTGTTTTAGTTCTTGTAATTCTTTCAGGGAGTCAATCGCCAACGACAACGTCGTTCAAAGTTTACACAGTGTGGGCTGAAGGTTTCATTAGTATTTAAAGTTCACACAGTGTGGGCTGAAGGTTTCATTGGTATTAAAAGTTCACACAGTGTGGGCTGAAGGGTTCATTGGTATTAAAAGCTCACACAGTGTGGGCTGAAGGTTTCATTTGTATTAAAAGCTCACACAGTGTGGGCTGAAGGTTTCATTGGTATTAAAAGCTCACACAGTGTGGGCTGAAGGGTTCGTTAGTATTAAAAGCTCACACAGTGTGGGCTGAAGGTTTCATTGGTTTTAAAAGTTTACACAGTGTGGGCTGAAGGTTTCATTGGTTTTAAAAGCAACAGTAAAGCTTAGACTGCCGCCGCCAGCAGACTCCAGTCAACTTTCATGGAGGGTTTTTGTTTGGCTCTGAAGTCCCACTAGGGTGGGGGTGAGCATAGGGGGCCTGCAGGATTATATTAGCTGAACCCTTGTCCCAGACTGCTCTCTATGTCATTGTGCCCTCCTTCATAGGACACTTTTATAGGGAACTTCATGGGGCACTTATTAGGGAACTTCAGAGGAGGCTTGGAGCTGATCTCTAGAGCTGAACCCATGTCCCAGACTGCTCCCTCTCTTTGTGAGGGCACTTCAAAAGGCAATTTGGTGTGAAAACCACTCGTTCCAGATCTAGCTAGAGTGCTGACCTCCAGAAGGGATCAAACATACACAATGCTCACTTACCCCCAACCCCCCAGGTGATACAGACCTGCTGCCCAGTGGGCTAGCATCTGGTTGGGACTCTAGCCCTGGCTTAATAGAGAGGTTATCAGCCCTTTCTAGTGTGGCAGGCTGTAAAACCAGAGCTGCCGGCTGGACAGGAGTCTGTTAGTTACCATGTGGAGGAACTGAACCGCTAACAGTCTGCTAATATAACACCTTCGCTCCATTTTGTTCCAATGGAAGGTTGGACACACCTGTTTTGTTGAATACACCTACTTGCCAGAAAATGTGGGTTCATTAAGTTCACAGTAAAGTGTTGGAACGAGGAGTAGGTCTGAACCTGAGTGTTCTCTACTTGTGTTACAGCTATTAAAGAACACTTTGAAGCAAAGGTGTCAGTGCACATTGTACAATTTCATTGTACAATTCATTGAATTTGACACCAGCTTCTCCTGCTTCTGAATGTGCTTTATTCCTGGTTCATGTGACTGACTTGCCTAGTTAAATAAAGGTTACATTTTTTTTTAAATGTATATAAATGTGGTGGTACGTTTTGTTATGCAGTCAATGACTGTCTTTGTACTTCATGTTATTGAATCTATGGTGGTTAATCAATTTCCCTATTAGGATGTTTTTCTACTATGTTTCAGAACAGTGCACACTGGAGGGTTTGTATACATTGCTAATGTTGGACTGTGAGGTGTTTTAGAACAGCAGACTATGGTTTGTATAGGCTACATTTCTAATGTAGGGGTGTGTGTGTGTGTGTGTGTGTGTGTGTGTGTGTGTGTGTGTGTGTGTGTGTGTGTGTGTGTGTGTGTGTGTGTGTGTGTGTGTGTGTGTGTGTGTGTGTGTCTCTGTGTCTCTGTGTCTCTGTGTGTGTGTGTGTCTCTGTCTCTGTGTGTGTGTGTGTGTGTCTCTGTCTCTGTGTGTGTGTGTGTGTGTCTCTGTCTCTGTGTGTGTGTGTGTCTCTGTCTCTGTGTGTGTGTGTGTGTGTCTCTGTCTCTGTGTGTGTGTGTGTGTCTCTGTCTCTGTGTGTGTGTGTGTCTCTGTGTGTGTGTGTCTCTGTCTCTGTGTGTGTGTGTCTCTGTCTCTGTGTGTGTGTGTCTCTGTCTCTGTGCGTGTGTGTGTGTGTCTCTGTGCGTGTGTGCAGCGGTACAAGCAGGACTGCGAGACATTTGGCACGGTGGTAAAGATGCTGGTTATCAAGGAGCCCAGTCTGGAGAAGGTGCTTCAGAACCCTCTGAAGGACAACCTGATTGAGATCAGGGAGCGTTGCCTTGACGACCTCCGACACTTCATCATAGAGCTGGACCAGGTCATAAAGCCCCAACCATCAACATGAGGGGGAACCACAAATCCGCTTACTACATACCAGGATTGATGGACCAGAGGTGGAGTTTGGCCAGTGGTATAGACATTGTGACCCTGTGTGATATTCTCTCAATTACTGTGTCAATAAGAGGGAAACATTCACATTCAAATAACATTTTAACCTAAAAATAATTGGTCACAAAAAAAAAGTAACTTGATTTTATTGAAAACATGCTTAATTGAGAATAAGTGTTTTATTTTCACCAACCTTTTCCGAGTTGAGATCACTGAGTCGAAATGCCAGTCCAGTTCTATCACTCAGATGTTTTCTAAATATGACTTAAAAAACCTACGCCTGTGCTACATTAACCAATTAAAAACAGTTCTGTAGCAATGAGGTTTGTACAGTACGCTATAGGCCCAATACATTATCACTGCATATTGGCTTCGCTTTAATTTCCCTGCCAATGCATTGTTGTTCAGACCATTTAAAAAATATATATATTTCAAAATTTGAGTTAAGCTATATGATCACAGTAATATAGATCAGTTGTTGTATTACTTGTGAGTCGACGCTACGTGAGCATATTTAAATAATTTGCTTTACATTTTACTGGGCTGATGGTGCCTGTATCTGATGGTCAGGCTCAGCAGTCCACCTCTCAACATCCCTCTACTCTCCCTTTCCTCCGCTGACACTGACCAAAAGGACACTGTCATCCAGCTGATGGCGGATCTCGACTCGCATCATTCTCAGTTTCTCTCCTAATGGTTGTGAAATCTCACAGTATCTGTAGCTTTCCTTCACGCCTGCTACGTTACTGCAGACACGGTAATCTGAGCCATCCGATTGGCCACGGTAGGCCTGTAGTGCACTTCATTTGCTCTGCAGGCCCGCCGGGAAGGCAGAGTTTGTATCTTCAGACAAATTAAATGGTTTAAAATGAGAACACTTCGCCTACCCGGCGTGCAGGGCAGCTGAATCAAGTGCACCTACCGGCAACGGTGTAAGACAAAAAATGTATACAAATGCAAGGATTTTTTTATATATATTTTTTTTTTACATAAATGTTTGAGATTGACAAGAAATGCCTTTGAGATCGACCAGTTGGTCACCACTGCTTTTGGGAGGTCATAGAAGAAAATATGAAGCATTCTAATTTGATTGGTTTGTTTCAATGCTGTTCTAGATTTCAGACTTGAAATTAGAATTCTGCCGTCGTTACTCTAGATGTCCAGCTGTCATTTATTTACTCTGTGATCCACTACTACTGGCTTTCTGACCAAGTAGTAAAACAACCTGATCATACAGAGTTTGCATATTTTTGTGTATTTACATCTTATTTTCTATTTGGTAATAAAAGTGATGTAACAACTGGTGCTCCACACTATAATCCTTCTTTATACAGTACTAGTTCTGTACCAGCTTTTTGGGACGGAATAAAATCACATTCTCATTACATTTATAATATATATTTTTTATTACAATTTTATAAGCATCAATCTTGGCCTTTATATTCCAGTTCTTACATTTATACAGATGACTGATCTGTTTACAATACAATACTGGCCCAACCCTCTAACCACTAGGCTACCTGCCGCCCCGCCCCTCTAACCACTAGGCTACCTGCCGCCCCGCCCCTCTAACCACTAGGCTACCTGCCGCCCCTCCACTCTAACCACTAGGCTACCTGCCGCCCCGCCCCTCTAACCACTAGGCTACCTGCCGCCCCTCCACTCTAACCACTAGGCTACCTGCTGCCCCTCCACTCTAACCACTAGGCTACCTGCCGCCCCTCCACTCTAACCACTAGGCTACCTGCCGCCCCTCCACTCTAACCACTAGGCTACCTGCCGCCCCGTCCCTCTAACCACTAGGCTACCTGCCGCCCCGTCCCTCTAACCACTAGGCTACCTGCCGCCCCTCCACTCTAACCACTAGGCTACCTGCCGCCCCTCCACTCTAACCACTAGGCTACCTGCCGCCCCGTCCCTCTAACCACTAGGCTACCTGCCGCCCCTCCACTCTAACCACTAGGCTACCTGCCGCCCCTCCACTCTAACCACTAGGCTACCTGCCGCCCCGCCCCTCTAACCACTAGGCTACCTGCCGCCCCGACCCTCTAACCACTAGGCTACCTGCCGCCCCTCCACTCTAACCACTAGGCTACCTGCCGCCCCCCCTCCACTCTAACCACTAGGCTACCTGCTGCCCCTCCACTCTAACCACTAGGCTACCTGCCGCCCCGCCCCTCTAACCACTAGGCTACCTGCCGCCCCGCCCCTCTAACCACTAGGCTACCTGCCGCCCCTCTAACCACTAGGCTACCTGCCGCCCCTCCACTCAAACCACTAGGCTACCTGCCGCCCCTCCACTCAAACCACTAGGCTACCTGCCATCCCTCCACTCTAACCACTAGACTACCTGCCGCCCCTCCACTCTAACCTCTAGGCTACCTGTCCCCCCCCCAAATGGTACTATACTTGCTTGTTTTGTCACACAAACTGAAATTAGGGGAACTATTTGAATTTTAGTAACCAGGAAATAGCTTTTGGGAAACCAGGCCCAGGGTCAAACTCTGCACTCTGAATACCTTTGCTGGCAGCATATCAAATGTTTAATTTTTCAAACCCTGGTTAAGAAAAGAGAAGGTTCTTTGATAACTGCTGTCAATTTTGTCTTTCAATGCCATTCCACTACAAAAACATTTGACTCAGGGTTATAAAAACAAGTACACTTTACAATATATACATTAATATCTGCACTGTTAAATAGTCATTTCCGCTACTCTCTAAATGGTGTTTTTATAAATACATTTGTTCAGAGTTATTTGCATACATTTTTTTTCTAATACAATTATGACAGTTGAAATGTGTTTATGCAACTCTGTTTTTTTTTGTAATGCAATTCAATAATAGGATCAGAGCCATGTTAACATGTATTACATCCAGTTGGCAAGACAGTTTTAACAAGCGGGCCATTTCTGTATTCACAATAGTGGCAACAACAACGAGATTCAGAAGGGGGTTGCAGACAGAGTTTAAAAGTCTTATGAGATGATACAGTTCTTCCCCTTGTGCACCTTCTTTTTTTTGGACATAGTCCGTGGGACTGCTCCGTAAGGCAGGGAGGGCAGGCCTGCCACGTGGCTGGGGCTGGGCAGGCCATCATAGTAGTGTCTGTGTGTCTGGGGGATGGGCTGGCCCAGGAAGAAGCCTTCCTCCTCAGACTCAGAGGAAGAAGAGGAGCAGGTGGAGCACCAGTCATCCTGGTCCCTTTCCCCACACAACCCCATGAACCTCTCCATGGCTGGGCCTTGCTGGAGTCTGAAGTCTGAGGTGGCTTGGTGGGGATGGCGGTGGGGATGCTGGGTCTGGCCATACCCTTGCTGGTTGGGCAGGAAGGCCAGCTGCTGGGACCTCTTTGAGCTGAAGCCGTGTCCCCCATGACCTCTGTGGTCCTCTCTGAAGTATATGCGATTGGCCCTCTCCTTGGGCACCAGGTGGAGAGCGTTGTCGGAGCGTGACTTGCGGCTGCGGCGTCTCCTGTGGGGGTGGTTGTGATAGCGGCCGGAGCCCGGGTCACCAATCTCCTGGTCCTGCTCCTCGAAATGGTATGCTCGCCGCCGCGTCCGCTCGCTCATCGGTGGCTGGCGCACCTGCAAATCACCATAGCGACTGTTGTCCACGACGTCTGGGGAGAACTTCACCTGTTGGGGTCGAGACTGGGATCGAGTCCGTCTCAACGCCGGGACATGAGGAGGCTTTGGGGGAGATTGAAGAGGGGCCTTCTCTTCCTCTGGTAGGTTCTCCTCCTGCTCCAGCTCAGACGTAAGGCTCTTCAGGGAATTGGCACTGCGGTGTAACATGGAGGAGTTGAGAGTTCCCATGTTGCTTGTGTTCTCACAGTCTCTCTCAGCCTCGAGTTCCTGGAAGCTCTGTAAGGAGTAGACCAGAGGTCTCTCTTTACTGTCGCCATCTACAGAGGCACCTGAGAGAAGAGTGGGAGAGAGATAATGACATGTATTTGTACAAGTTGTCTTTTCACCACAGTGCTGTTTCAAAAAACATTCTGCCATCACAGAACATTGAACATTAGGATGCAAATCAGATCAACCTGGTCATTTCTCCTGGACAAATCAAGCCTAGTACTGGACTAAAAGGCTATTTTAATAGAGATGTAACATGTCTTACCCGTGATGTTGGACAGTGCCAGTGAGTCCATGGAGTCCCTGACACTCTGATCTGTCCGTTTCACCTTGTCTGTGATGCACTCAAGAGAGTTGTCATACCACTGCTTCTCCTCCCTCTGGAAGCTGGTACCTCCGATGCTTCCAGCGCCGTGCTCCAGCTCCTGGAGTTTCCTACTGCTGGCCGGGCCAGGGTGGCTCCCGTAGGCCGAATCCCCCAGCCCGTCCTGGGACTGGGCCCAGTACATATCTGTCTGGTACTTCTTACTGGCCAGGCTCTGGCTGCCTGACCCTCCTCCACATCCTCCTCCGGTCTCAGCCCTAGAGCTCTGAGGCTCACACTGTTTCATCTTGACCTCAGCCTCGGTCATCCACAGATCGGTTGTAGGTCTGGAGTCGACCACCTCACCTTGCTGGAAGACTCCGTGCTCCCCGAACTTGAGCAGCAGCTGGGTCATGTAGTCCTCGTGCTCGGCCCACTCCTCCTCGCCCCGGTCCTCGGGGCCCTCTGTGTCCTCCCTCCCCCTCCAGAAGCACTCCTCATTGGTTAAACCCAGGTGGGCCAGTTTATTGGCGAGCGTATCGGTGTCTGGGTTACTGGTAATCCCGGGGAACTTGTAGTTGACGGAGGGCGAGAAGAGGAGCGACTGGCGGCACTGGTCGGCTGAGCGGCTGCTCTTGCCCATGCGGACGCTGCGGCGGGACTCGCGGGAGCGCGCGGACTGGAAGGCGGAGTCAGAGGAGTCTGAGGCGTGAACGTCCTCTCCCAGACTGCAGGCCTTGGAGCAGTAGATCCGGCCCTGCTTGGGCAGGAAGGGACAGCCCAGCAGAGAGCTCTTACACTGGGCACAGCAGAAACAACCCTTGGTGGCGTGCCAGTGGAGACCGTCGTACATCATCTGGGCGTGGTCCACACCTACGGGAAAGGAGAAAGACTTAGCACAGATGTGAGGAAATATTTGTGTTTTGTGAAACACTTTTTGTGGTGTGATTCCCTGACTCATTGTCAAGTCCCTCATAGGTATGTGTCCTGTAACATGTTCATACTGGCTGAAAAATATTGCCATGATACATTTTGTTTTGATATTCTGCATTGGATTACTAACCAGGGCTATGCTGACCTTTACAAGGAGCACGTGTGCCTAAGGTTAGAGAGATGTAAGCACACGCAAAGACATTTAGATCAATGAAAAAAGATGTAACGTATTAAAGGAATGTGTACTGGTGCTCCTAAATTTTAAAAAATCCAGATTGCACTGCAGAATATTTAGGTACGTATGTGTGTAAAATGTAATGTAATGTCACTGTATAGAGCCCTGCGAACACACTCACTGCCTAAAGACTATTGATAGACATAACTGTTAGTTTACTATGTGTGTTTATTTTAGTTTCTGCCATTTTTTTCACAATGGCAGAAGCAGTGGTCTGTATGCGTATCGTCAGGGCTTACCAATGTGTTCCCCGCAGGCCTTGCAGTACTCGGCATAGAGAGAATCAAAGCAGCCGCAGCAATATGGCCGACCATCCTTCATGATATAACGTTGCCCCCCCAGCACCGTCTCACATTCAAAACAGGAGAAGTGCTTCATGTGCCAGTGACGCCCCTCCGCCTCCGTACACTCGTCAGAAAAGATAACCTGAAGATGGAAACATTAACACAGTTAGATGACAAGTGTGTGACTCGGGTTGGTCTAGTGATTATTGCTGTTGCCTCCAGAGAACATATGCCTGTGTTGGTGAGTTTGAATCTGACTCAGCGTGGTTATATGTGTCGGCCAGAGTATGTCAGCGGAGTGTGCCCAATTTGACTGGACTGTGGAGCGAGATTCCCGAAGGCAGGAGCATCGGCTTTCTCGCCCGCTCCAATTTCGATCCAGTAGTGCCAGCCCTCCCCAGCATGCACTTCTAGTCTCCTTGTGTGCTGCTATAGCCCCTTGCTTCTAGTCTCCGTGTGTGCTGCTATAGCCCTTGCGTTTAGTCTCCTTGTGTGCTGCTATAGCCCCTTGCTTCTAGTCTCCTTGTGTGCTGCTATAGCCCCTTGCTTCTAGTCTCCTTGTGTGCTGCTATAGCCCCTTGCTTCTAGTCTCCTTGTGTGCTGCTATAGCCCCTTGCTTCTAGTCTCCGTGTGTGCTGCTATAGCCCATTGCGTTTAGTCTCCTTGTGTGCTGCTATAGCCCCTTGCTTCTAGTCTCCTTGTGTGCTGCTATAGCCCCTTGCTTCTAGTCTCCTTGTGTGCTGCTATAGCCCCTTGCTTCTAGTCTCCTTGTGTGCTGCTATAGCCCCTTGCTTCTAGTCTCCTTGTGTGCTGCTATAGCCCCTTGCTTCTAGTCTCCTTGTGTGCTGCTATAGCCCCTTGCTTCTAGTCTCCTTGTGTGCTGCTATAGCCCCTTGCTTCTAGTCTCCTTGTGTGCTGCTATAGCCCCTTGCTTCTAGTCTCCTTGTGTGCTGCTATAGCCCCTTGCTTCTAGTCTCCTTGTGTGCTGCTATAGCCCCTAGCTTCTAGTCTCCTTGTGTGCTGCTATAGCCCCTTGCTTCTAGTCTCCTTGTGTGCTGCTATAGCCCCTTGCTTCTAGTCTCCTTGTGTGCTGCTATAGCCCCTTGCTTCTAGTCTCCTTGTGTGCTGCTATAGCCCCTTGCTTCTAGTCTCCTTGTGTGCTGCTATAGCCCCTTGCTTCTAGTCTCCTTGTGTGCTGCTATAGCCCCTTGCTTCTAGTCTCCTTGTGTGCTGCTATAGCCAGTGACTTTGCAAGTCTGGAGAGGATATTCACCACTGCTGGTCGGCTCTCTAGGCACAATAGCATGAGCCTGAAGCCACAAACTCTGGACAAACTTGTGTTTCTAAAAATGAATTCAAAGGCACTGGAGGCTGAGCCTAATAAGGCATTTTTCGTTTAATTTGTATTTCATTCTAAGTAAATCACAGCCTACATGCGCAATTTATAGACTATAATAATTTAATAGAACGAAATGTTTAAATGCTGAGCGCTTTATGTCCCTACCAGCCTAGTGTCACTCGCAAATGCTTCAGAATGTATTTCTTTGTAGGCTATAGCCTTGAAATAATTGATCTAATATAGCCTAAATAATTAATTTCCGTTCCTTCTTAGGCTCCCTGTCTGGCTCCTGACCTATTTAGTGTTTATATGCTGTTTAATATCAAGGCTGTGATTGAGTCCCATAGGGCGGCGCACAATTGTCCCTGCGATGACCAGTGTAGGCCGTCATTGTAAATAAGAATTTGTTCTAAACTGACTTGCCTAGTTAAAGGTTAAAAAAAATAAAAGAATGTAGCTTTATTTGAAATGATGTGAGCTTCTTTTAACTTTTCCATGTTTGTATAAATCCATATGTTTTGGTTCCCGAAAACAAATGGTAGGTCACAAAAATAGATGGTTGTTGGTTAAATTGCAGTGGTGTAAAGTAAAAACATGCTTTTAAAGAACTACATGTTTTTTGGGGGGGTATCTGTACTATTTATCATTTTGGACAACTTTTACTTTACTACATTCCTAATGAAAAGAATGTATTTTTTACTCCATACATTTTCACTGACACCCAAAAGTACAGTTTGAATGCTTAGCAGGACAGGAAAATGGTCTAATTCACACGCTTATCAAGAGAACATCCCCGGTCATCCCTACTGCCTCTGATCTGGCGGACTCACAAAACAGAGAACATCCCTGGTCATCCCTACTGCCTCTGATCTGGCGGACTCAGTAAACCGAGAACATCCCCGGGCATCCCTACTGCCTCTGATCTGGCGGACACAGTAAACAGAGAACATCCCCGGGCATCCCTACTGCCTCTGATCTGGCGGACACAGTAAACAGAGAACATCCCCGGGCATCCCTACTGCCTCTGATCTGGCGGACACAGTAAACAGAGAACATCCCCGGGCATCCCTACTGCCTCTGATCTGGCGGACACAGTAAACAGAGAACATCCCCGGGCATCCCTACTGCCTCTGATCTGGCGGACACAGTAAACAGAGAACATCCCCGGGCATCCCTACTGCCTCTGATCTGGCGGACACAGTAAACAGAGAACATCCCGGGCATCCCTACTGCCTCTGATCTGGCGGACACAGTAAACAGAGAACATCCCCGGGCATCCCTACTGCCTCTGATCTGGCGGACTCAGTAAACAGAGAACATCCCCGGGCATCCCTACTGCCTCTGATCTGGCGGACACAGTAAACAGACAACATCCCCGGGCATCCCTACTGCCTCTGATCTGGCGGACACAGTAAACAGAGAACATCCCCGGGCATCCCTACTGCCTCTGATCTGGCGGACACAGTAAACAGAGAACATCCCCGGGCATCCCTACTGCCTCTGATCTGGCGGACACAGTAAACAGAGAACATCCCCGGGCATCCCTACTGCCTCTGATCTGCGGACACAGTAAACAGAGAACATCCCCGGGCATCCCTACTGCCTCTGATCTGGCGGACACAGTAAACAGAGAACATCCCCGGGCATCCCTACTGCCTCTGATCTGGCGGACTCAGTAAACAGAGAACATCCCCGGGCATCCCTACTGCCTCTGATCTGGCGGACACAGTAAACAGAGAACATCCCCGGGCATCCCTACTGCCTCTGATCTGGCGGACACAGTAAACAGAGAACATCCCCGGGCATCCCTACTGCCTCTGATCTGGCGGACACAGTAAACAGAACATCCCCGGGCATCCCTACTGCCTCTGATCTGGCGGACACAGTAAACAGAGAACATCCCCGGGCATCCCTACTGCCTCTGATCTGGCGGACACAGTAAACAGAGAACATCCCCGGGCATCCCTACTGCCTCTGATCTGGCGGACTCAGTAAACAGAGAACATCCCCGGGCATCCCTACTGCCTCTGATCTGGCGGACACAGTAAACAGAGAACATCCCCGGGCATCCCTACTGCCTCTGATCTGGCGGACACAGTAAACAGAGAACATCCCCGGGCATCCCTACTGCCTCTGATCTGGCGGACTCAGTAAAAACATTTAGTTTGTAAATGATGTCTGAGTGTTGAAGCGTGCCCCTGGCTATACGTAAATAAACAAAACATGAAAATGGTGCCGTCTGGTTTGCTTAATATAAGGAATTTGAAATGATTTCTACTTTTGATAGTTAAGTATATTTTTGCAATTGCATTTACTTTTTATACTTAAGTATATTTTTAAACCAAATACTTTTCGACTTTTACTCAAGTAGTATTTTACAGGATGACTTTTACTTGAGTCATTTTTAAGGTTTCTGTACTTTTACTCAAGTATGACAATGAGGAACCTTTTCCACCACTGTATGATTGTGATTTTAATGAATGTAGCGAATTTGTAGCGGCAGTTTTTTTATTTATTCCTGTGAGCGCAAGACAAGTTTTTGTTCCTGTGAGCGCAGGATGGTTTTTGTTCCTGTGAGCGCAGGACGGTTTTTGTTCCTGTGAGCGCAAGACGGTTTTTGTTCCTGTGAGCGCAGGACGGTTTTGTTCCTGTGAGCGCAGGACGGTTTTTGTTCCTGTGAGCGCAGGACGGTTTTTGTTCCTGTGAGCGCAGGACGGTTTTTGTTCCTGTGAGCGCAGGACGGTTTTTGTTCCTGTGAGCGCAGGACGGTTTTTGTTCCTGTGAGCGCAGGACGGTTTTTGTTCCTGTGAGCGCAGGGCGGTTTTTGTTCCTGTGAGCGCAGGGCGGTTTTTGTTCCTGTGAGCGCAGGGCGGCTTTTGTTCCTGTGAGCGCAGGACGGCTTTTGTTCCTGTGAGCGCAGGACGGCTTTTGTTCCTGTGAGCGCAGGACGGCTTTTGTTCATGTGAGCGCAGGACGGCTTTTGTTCCTGTGAGCGCAGGACGGTTTTTGTTCCTGTGAGCGCAGGATGGTTTTTAGCGAAGCGGTTGGAATGAGCGAGATCGCTCAACTCCGCTCTGGCGTCGGCCACAGTGCATCTCCACACTCACCTCGTCGCAGGCAGAGCAGCGTGGCTTGAGCAGCTCTGCGTGGTGTCGGCCACAGTGGATCTTCCCATCCTGGTAGAAGTAGATGAGGTCAACCAGCAGCTCACTACACGTGGAGCACGTAAAGCATGCTGGGTGCCAGGCCAGCCCAGGACCCGCTCTGGAGGCAAAAACTGTCATCTCCCCTCCGTTGATGCTCTCCCCACACTGTGATGAAATCCACACAAGGGACATCCATAAAGAACACAGTTTCACTCTAAAACTAGATATTTTCTACTGTATTATTGCATTAAGCTCATTAGGGAAGTTATTCTTCAAGAATCAATGGGTTTATACATTTCATTGAAATTACCAGGAAAAATGGCATATTGTCATTTTTTAAAGTGCTGACTTAAAAAAAAAACATGAATTTCATTACTAGTTAAATGTGTGGTTGACTGCACAGTGAAAACATGTCAACAATTATGGCCAAATTCCCTAGTTATGTAACTTCCAGTCTGGAGTGTGTGGCTATCCTATCTAATCCTACAGCATGGCCTGGGCCCTGTATACTAACTAGGGTATCATATGGCCACTAAGTCCCCCTGTCCCCATTCCCTACTGGAGGGTTGAGATACGTGACCAACTCCCTTCCATCTGTGAGCGACCGCATCAGTACAGTTCATAACACGGCATCTGGTGTTATTATGGGAATTCTGACCGTGGTGCTTAACTGTGGTCGACTACGGCCCCTCTGCAGTTGGGTTGTTCCTCTCGGTTTATCTGTGTGTGTCATGTGAGGACACAGGCAGTGCTTTAACACTGGGACTACAAACAACATCACATTAACAGTTTACAGCAGGGAGAGCCACTGCAGAGCAGAGCTGTGTTTTGACCAAGCTTAATAGTCATCCCCCGGGCTGCTCAGGCCCCATTTGTAAGTACACTAAATAAAACACTGAGGATCGAGCAGAGCACAGAGTCAGTCAACCCACTGGAGCTACACTCCAACTCTTGAGAGGCTTTTTAGATTTCCGATGGCTGCAAAACCACCATATGTTTAGGGATCTCTTACATAGCATGGTTGACATACAACACAGAGGAAGAGGAGGTTCTACGGACTCTTCTAGTGAAGCACAGGCTACAGATAGTTCTGCTTTTCGCTTCTCAATAGTTATGTAATTGGGTTATATGGCTTTACAACAGTTCCTATAACTCCGCAAACTGTTACATACAATACCGGTCAAAAGCTTTGGAACATCTACTCAATCAAGGGTTTTATATTTTATATTTTGAGTTGTTAAACACTTTTTTGATTACTACATGATTCCATGTGTTATTTCATAGTTTTGATGTCTTCACTATTATTCAACAATGTAGATAATAGTAAAAATAAAGAAAAAACCTTAAATGAGTAAGTGTTGTAAAACATTTGACCGGTATGTTACCTTAAATTCCCCATCTACCCGTTGGTTTATGTGTCCCATGTGAAAATGTTCCTGTTAGGAACTGAGGTGCGAGAGGGGACATACATGTTCACAGACACTGTGTAGCAGGTCCCGGGGCAGGAGTTTGAGAGAGCCCCTCCCCAGCGCCTCCTTCTTCCTCTGGACACTGAACATGTGGAGCTCCTTCTTCTCCTCCTCACTGAGAGACTGACAGTAGCGGCCCTGAAGGGAGTGAAAGAAGACAGGCCTTCGTTAAACATTGTCCAAAGTGGACTTTAATTGTACAACAGAAACCAGAGTGTGACAACTGTTGTTTTGATATCTCTCTCCTCAAACCGTTACCAAGAGAAAGCAGATGTTTTACAGGGGTTGTGTTTAGAGTGGAATCACGAGGGGAAGAACCACAAAGAGAAGCAGCTCTGGCTCAGGCTGTGATGTCACTGCGAAAGACTATGACAGGAACCATGCTGGTGGGGGCTGTCAGCAAACATCATCAAATCATAGTCAAAGGGCTGACTGTACCCAGGGCATGACAGTCTGTGACCCAGCGTTGGATCAAGGGACTAAAGACTCTGATGGTGATAACGTGAATGCCAAGTCCTCCATCACAGAATGGCATGGACCTGGGGGGGGGTCAATCCCATTTCAATTCAGTAAACTGGAAGTCAAATGAAATGTCATTGCATGGAGGATTGGACTTTCCATTTATTTCCTGACTTGGAATGGAATTGACCCCAACCCTGGTAGGTGGTAAGGTGGTCTTAAACAGAGGTTTACTGCAAGGCAGGGAAGGACAAGGGTCGGACACATCTTCAAACAACATTGAGTCTGGGAAAGGGGATGGATGGATGGATGGTGGGAAAATGGGTGCTGTCCTGCTGTGAGACCTGCCCTGTTACGACGCCTTTAATGAGAGGGCATGCTGGGATGCATTTTATGGCACACACACACACACACACACACACAAACAGTTTATATGAACTACACTCTTTTGGGGCCTTTTCCTTACCTCGTTGTCATGTGGAGGCAGCTGATAGAGGAGCTGTTTGATTCTGAACTTCTCTCCAGGACTGTTAACGTAAGGAACCTTGTCCTCAGGCAGACAGGAGAAATACAACTGGACCTGGAGCACACAGAGCAGAAGACAGATGGTAGACACACACACACACACATTGTGTATTTGATCCTTTGGTAGCACCATGCTTACACCTACCACACACAATTAACCTGAAGTGTTGTTCATACTGTGAAGTAACATGTTCTTAATGGAGAATATAAAAACTGCCCTGACCTGGATCCAATCTCCCTGTCGAACGGAGTAGCAACTTCCCAGATTTCTCTTAAACTATTTCACTGGCCCAGATAAATGTTATTCAGCACATTAGAAATGATAATACCAGCTAAGCCTGTCCCTGGATAATGGGCTGTGTGCGTGTGTGTCCCTACCTGAAAAGTGAGCATAGTGGTGGGCTCCATTGTTTGAGACAGGCAGACTTGTCAAGCACCACCCCAAATACACTGAGACAGGATGTGTATATATATATATATATATATATATTATTACAAACTATGGCATGGAAAAGTCTGCTGGTGATTAGTAGAGATCTGACAGATCAGATGCAGGAGGAGGCCTTTAGATGTGGATCAGTCCCCCCGTCTCGCTGGTTGCTGGCAACACTAGGTTTAGCTTGGAGGGGACCTCGCCACAGCTGCCTTTTACAGGCTCGTTCACAAAAAGGGTCCACTTGTGTTATGTGGCACTCTCCCAACTACCTTCCTTCCTTCTCTCCCTCTGTCTCTCTCCCTTTCTTCCCTTACTCCCCCCACTCTCTATCCCCCTCTACCTCCCTTTAAACAGCACACATGGAAGCAATGAAGGGGGGGGGGGCTGAAGCAACAAGAGACCCAGGCTCTGAAGCCTCCAAATAAACAGCCCCCTTTTGTGTGTAAATGCCTGGGTCAACTGTAATGCCTTTACAGCCACTATTCTGTTGAACGGCCCTGTTGTGCACATTACAGTGGAGAAACACACAGCCCTGGAGGTCAGTCATCTTACTGCTCTTTAGCCCTGACCGAGGGAGGTGGATGCAGGAGTAACCGCAGCATGAAATGTGCATCATTTACGACAGCTCAACACTGAGGATTGTGGGGGTCAATTGCAATTCCCAGAGATGGGCCGAACAGCAGGAAACCCCTTCTAAACAGGAGACAAGAACATCCCACCCTTTTATCTGGTAGCAGTCGTGACCCTCCCTCCTAATGTAGCCTTCAGTTGCTGTCAACTGCCCCGAGGGGCAAAGTAGTAGCCAGGCCAGTGGCCCTAAGGGTCAAAGTGCCACAGAGACGAGCAGCTTTGTCCAGTTTCAGGGTGACAAGAATACGACAAACCCTCCCTCTGCCCTGCTCACCACCCCAATAACCCGACGAGGCCTGGCAATATGCCTAATGGAGTTATGACGAGGAAAATAATGACAAAGAAAGCTACTATGGTGTTTCTCAGCTCCTATCTAAACGAGCCAAATGTGTTTATGGGTCCTTCTATATGGGCTAATGTGGCTCAGTTGGTAAGAGCATGACACTAGACACGGCAAGGTCGTGGGTTATATTGCATATACAGTTTAAGTCAGAAGTTTCCTACACCTTAGGCAAGTACATTTAAACTCAGTTCTCACAATTCCTGACATTTAATTAGAGTAAAAATTCCCCGTCTTAGGTCAGTTAGGATCACCACTTTATTTTAACAATGTGAAATGTCAGAATGATAATAGAGAGTGATTTATTTCGGCTTTTACTTCATCACATTCCCAGTGGGTCAGAAGTTTACATACACTCAATTAGTATTTGGTTGCATTGCCTTTAAATTGTTTAACTTGGGTCAAACGTTTTGGGTAGCCTTCCACAAGCTTCCCACAATAAGTTGGGTGAATTTTGGCCCATTCCTCCTGACAGAGCTGGTGTAACTGATTCAGGTTTGTAGGCCTCTTTGCTCACACATGCTTTTTCAGTTCTGCCCACAAATTTTCAAAAGGTTTGAGGTCAGGGCTTTGTGATGGCCACTCCAATACCTTGACTTTGTTATCTTCAAGCCATTTTGCCACTACTTTGGAAGTATGCTTGGGGTCATTGTCCATTTGGAAGACCCATTTGCGACCAAGCTTTAACTTCCTGACTGATGTCTTGAGATGTTGCTCCAATATATCCACATTATTTTCCTTTCTCATGAAGTGATCTATTTTGTGAGGTGCACCAGTCCCTCCTGCAGCAAAGCACCCCCACAACATGATTCTGCCACCCCTGTGCTTCACAGTTGGGATGGTGTTCTTTGGCTTGCAAGCCCCTCCCTTTTTCCTCCAAACATGATCTGACTTCCGGCGCCGACTGAGATGGCCGCCTCGCTTCGCGTTCCTAGGAAACTATGCAGTTTTTTGTTTTTTTTACGTGTTATTTCTTACATTAGTACCCCAGGTCATCTTAGGTTTCATTACATACAGTCGAGAAGAACTACTGAATATAAGATCAGCGTCAACTCACCATCAGTACGACCAAGAATATGTTTTCCGCGACGCGGATCCTGTGTTCTGCCTTACAAACAGGACAACGGAATGGATCGCAAGCAGCGACCCAAGGAACCGACTCCGAAAAAGAGGGAAACGAGGCGGTGTTCTGGTCAGACTCCGAAAAAGGGCACATCGCGCACCACTTCCCAGCATTCTTCTTGCCAATGTCGAGTCTCTCGACAACAAGGTTGACGAAATCCGAGCAAGGGTGGCATTCCAGAGGGACATCAGAGACTGCAACGTTCTCTGCTTCACGGAAACATGGCTTACTGGGAAGACGCTATCCAGGGCGGTGCAGCCAACGGGTTTCTCCACGCATCGCGCCGACAGAAACATACATCTCTCTGGTAAGAAGAGGGGCGAGGGCGTATGCCTCATGACTAACGGGACATGGTGTGATGAAGGAAACATACAGGAACTCAAATCCTTCTGTTCACCTGATTTAGAATTCCTCACAATCAAATGTAGACCGCGTTATCTTCCAAGAGAATTCTCTTCGATTATAATCACAGCCGTATATATCCCCCCCCAAGCAGACACATCGATGGCTCCGAACGATCTTTATTTAACTCTTTGCAAACTGGAAACCATTTATCCGGAGGCTGCATTCATTGTAGCTGGGGATTTTAACAAAGCTAATCTGAAAACAAGACTCCCTAAATTTTATCAGCATATCGATTGCGCAACCAGGGGTGGTAAAGCCTTGGATCATTGTTACTCTAACTTCCACGACGCATATAAGGCCCTGCCCCGCCCCCCTTTTGGAAAAGCTGACCACGACTCCATTTTGCTGATCCCTGCCTACAGGCAGAAGCTAAAACAAGAGGCCCCCATGCTGAGGTCTGTCCAACGCTGGTCAGACCAAGCTGACTCTACACTCCAAGACTGCTTCCATCACGTGGACTGGGACATGTTTCGTATTGCGTCAGATGGAAATATTGACGAATACGCTGATTCGGTGTGCGAGTTCATTAGAACGTGCGTCGAAGATGTCGTTCCCATAGCCACGATAAAAACATTCCCAAACCAGAAACCGTGGATTGATGGCAGCATTCGCGTGAAACTGAAAGCGCGAACCACTGCTTTTAATCAGGGCAAGGTGACTGGTAACATGTCCGAATATAAACAATGCAGCTATTCCCTCCGCAAGGCTATTAAACAAGCTAAGCGTCAGTACAGAGACAAAGTGGAATCTCAATTCAATGGCTCAGACACAAGAGGCATGTGGCAGGGTCTACAGTCAATCACGGACTACAAGAAGAAACCCAGCCCAGTCACGGACCAGGATGTCTTGCTCCCAGTCAGACTAAATAACTTTTTTGCCCGCTTTGAGGACAATACATTGCCACTGACACGGCCTGCAACAAAAAACATGCGGTCTCTCCTTCACTGCAGCCGAGGTGAGTTAACCCTCGCAAGGCTGCAGGCCCAGACGGCATCCCCAGCCGCGCCCTCAGAGCATACGCAGACCAGCTGGCCGGTGTGTTTACGGACATATTCAATCAATCCCTATACCAGTCTGCTGTTCCCACATGCTTCAAGAGGGCCACCATTGTTCCTGTTCCCAAGAAAGCTAAGGTAACTGAGCTAAACGACTACCGCCCCGTAGCACTCACTTCCGTCAACATGAAGTGCTTTGAGAGACTAGTCAAGGACCATATCACCTCCACCCTACCTGACACCCTAGACCCACTCCAATTTGCTTACCGCCCAAATAGGTCCACAGACGATGCAATCTCAAGCACACTGCACACTGCCCTAACCCACCTGGACAAGAGGAATACCTATGTGAGAATGCTGTTCATCGACTACAGCTCGGCATTCAACACCGTAGTACCCTCCAAGCTCGTCATCAAGCTGTGCACCCCGCCCTGTGCAACTGGGTACTGGACTTCCTGACGGGCCGCCCCCAGGTGGTGAGGGTAGACAACAACATCTCCTCCCCGCTGATCCTCAACACGGGGGCCCCACAAGGGTGCGTTCTGAGCCCTCTCCTGTACTCCCTGTTCACCCACGACTGCGTGGCCACGCACGCCTCCAACTCAACATCAAGTTTGCGGACGACACAACAGTGGTAGGCTTGATTACCAACAACGACGAGACGGCCTACAGGGAGGAGGTGAGGGCCCTCGGAGTGTGGTGTCAGGAAAATAACCTCACATTCAACGTCAACAAAACTAAGGAGATGATTGTGGACTTCAGGAAACAGCAGAGGGAACACCCCCCTATCCACATTGATGGAACAGTAGTGGAGAGGATAGCTAGTTTTAAGTTCCTCTGCATACACATCACAGACAAACTGAATTGGTCCACTCACACTGACAGCGTCGTGAAGAAGGCGCAGCAGCGCCTCTTCAACCTCAGGAGGCTGAAGAAATTCGGCTTGTCACCAAAAGCACTCACAAACTTCTACAGATGCACAATCGAGAGCATCCTGGCGGGCTGTATCACCGCCTGGTACGGCAACTGCTCCGCCCTCAAAAGTAAGGCTCTCCAGAGGGTAGTGAGGACTGCACAACGCATCACCGGGGGCAAACTACCTGCCCTCCAGGACACCTACACCACCCGATGTTACAGGAAGGCCATAAAGATCATCAAGGACATCAACCACCCGAACCACTGCCTGTTCACCCCGCTATCATCCAGAAGGCGAGGTCAGTACAGGTGCATCAAAGCTGGGACCGAGAGACTGAAAAACAGCTTCTATCTCAAGGCCATCAGACTGTTAAACAGCCACCACTAACATTGAGTGGCTGCTGCCAACACACTGTCATTGACACTGACCCAACTCCAGCCACTTTAATAATGGGAAATTATGTAAATATATCACTAGCCACTTTAAACAATGCTACCTTATATAATGTTACTTACCCTACATTATTCATCTCATATGCATATGTATATACTGTACTCTACATCATCGACTGCATCCTTATGTAATACATGTATCACTAGCCACTTTAACTATGCCACTTTGTTTACTTTGTCTACACACTCATCTCATATGTATATACTGTACTCGATACCATCTACTGTATGCTGCTCTGTACCATCACTCATTCATATATCCTTATGTACATATTCCTTATCCCCTTACACTGTGTATAAGACAGTAGTTTTGGAATTGTTAGTTAGATTACTTGTTGGTTATCACTGCATTGTCGGAACTAGAAGCACAAGCATTTCGCTACACTCGCATTAACATCTGCTAACCATGTGTATGTGACAAATTTTTTTTGAATGGATTTGGATTTGATTTGATTTGGTCATTATGGCCAAACAGTTATATTTTTGTTTCATCAGACCAGAGGACATTTCTCCAAAAAGTACGATCTTTGTCCCCATGTGCAGCTACAAACTGCAGTCTGGCATTTTTATGGCGGTTTTGGAGCAGTGGCTTCTTCCTTGCTTGAGGGACTGTTCAGGTTTTGTCGGTATAGGACTCATTTTGCTGTTTTACTGTGGATATAGATACTTTTGTACCTGTTTCCTCCATCTTCACAAGGTCCTTTGCTGTTGTTCTGGGATAGATTTGCATTTTTCGCACCAAAGTACATTCATCTCTAGGAGACAGAATGTGCCTCCTTCTTGAGCGATATTTACATTTACATTACATTTAAGTCATTTAGCAGACGCTCTTATCCAGAGCGACTTACAAATTGGATATGATGGCTGCGTGGTCCCATGGTGTTTATACTTGCATATTATTGTTTATACAGATGAACGTGGTACCTTCAGGCATTTGGAATTTGCTCCCAATGATGAACCAGACTTGTGGTGGTCTAGAATTTTTTTCTGAGGTCTTGGCTGATTTCTTTTGATTTTCCCATGATGTCAAGCAAAAAGGTGCTGAGTTTGAAGGTAGGCCTTGAAATAAATCCACAGGTACACCTCCGATTGACTCAAATTAGGTCAATTAGCCTATCAGGAGCTTCTAACACCATGACAACATTTTCTGGAATTTCCCAAGCTGTTTAAAGGCACAGTCAACTTCTGACCCACTGGAATTGTGATACAGTGAATTATAAGTGAAATAATCTGTCTGTAAACAATTGTTGGAAAAATGGCTTGTGTCATGCATAAAGTAGATGTCCTAACCGATTTGCCAAAACTATAGTTTGTTAAACTTCTTGAGTGTAGGGGGCAGTATTTTTGTTTTTGGCTAAAAAAATGTACCCATTTGAAACCCCAGAAACTAGAACATGCATATAATTGTCAGATTAGGATAGAAAACACTCTAAAGTTTCCAAAACTGTCAAAATATTGTCTGTGTGTATAGCAGAACTGATACTGCAGGCGAAAACCTGAGGAAAATCTAACAAGGAAGTGCTGTTTCTCCTGAAAGCTCTCTGTTCCCTTGGATGCCTTGCCTCCATTTAAAGGGATATTAACCAGATTCCTTTTCCTATAGCTTCCTCGAGCTATGAACAGTCTTTAGACATAGTTTCAGGCTTTTATTTTGAAAAAATGAGCGAGAAAGAACCCATCGCGTCAGTGAATGGCTGGGTGCCAGCAGAATTTTTCTTGCGCAACAACCATTTTCTCTCTCTCGCCTATGGAAGAAGCTACATTCCGGTTGACATATCGATTATATATTGTAAAACCGACCTGAGGATTGATTATAAAAACATTTGACATCTTTCTACGCACTTTACGGATACTATTTGGAATTATCGTCTGCGATGTCGTGACCGCTCGAGCCTGTGGATTTCTGAACATAACGAGCCAAACAAATGGAGGTATTCTGGATATAAAAAATAATCTTTATGGAACAATAGGAACATATATTGTGTAACTGGGAGTCTCTTGAGTGGAAACATCTGAAGAGCATCAAAGGTAAGTGATTTAATTTATTGCTTTTCTGACTTTCGTGACCAATCTACTTGGCTGCTAGCTGTTTGTAATAGTTTGTCTACTGAGAGAGATGTTCTTACATAAACGCTTGTTATGCTTTCACCATAAAGCTTCATTGAAATCTGACACACCAGGTGGATTAACAAGTTAAGATGTGTTTTGCTATATTGCACTTGTGATTTCATGAAAATTAAATATTTGTAATAATTTAATTTGAATTTACTGGTCCCCGTGGAAATCGAACCCACAACTCTGGCATTGCAAGTGCCATGCTCTACCAACTGAGCTACACGGGACCCTGTTGAGTTGTATATTTGGGGGCATCTCACCAGTTCGGGTCTGAGGCCAGGCGGTGCCCAGGCGTACTCTTCCAGGGCACAGCCTGAGTCGTCGTCTGACGTGGAACTCCTCTGGAAGCCAAAGTTCAGCTGACCTTGGACTTTCTGCTCCATCACTTCCCGCGGGCTCCGCACCCCAACCTGGTAACCGCACGCACTCTCTAGGTTCATCACACACCACGCCTTCTACTGCAGAGGGAGAGGGAGAGAGAGAGGTAGATATGTTTTACTCAAGGCAGAGTGATAGATACATCATCCACATACAGTAGTACACATGGTCCAGGGTTCATTGTGGAGATGGAACTTAAAGTGAGGTCTGTATAACAACAGTAACCCTGGCTATAGTATACACAACTCCCTGGCTATAGGATACACAACTCCCTGACTATAGGATACACAAGTCCCTGACTATAGAATACACAACTCCCTGGCTATAGGATACACAACTCCCTGACGATAGGATACACAACTCTCTGGCTATAGGATACACAACTCCCTGGCTATAGGATACACAACTCCCTGGCTATAGGATACACAACTCCCTGGCTATAGGATACACAACTCCCTGGCTATAGGATACACAACTCCCTGGCTATAGGATACACAACTCCCTGGCTATAGGATACACAACTCCCTGACTATAGGATACACAACTCCCTGGCTATAGGATACACAACTCCCTGGCTATAGGATACACCACTCCCTGGCTATAGGATACACCACTCCCTGGCTATAGGATACACAACTCCCTGGCTATAGGATACACAACTACCTGGCTATAGGATACACAACTCCCTGGCTATAGGATACACAACTCCCTGGCTATAGGATACACTACTCCCTGACTATAGGATACACAACTCCCTGACTATAGGATACACAACTCCCTGGCTATAGGATACACAACTCCCCGACTACAGCTGGAGGTCTGTATAACAACAGTAACCCTGGCTATAGGATACACAACTCCCTGGCTATAGGATACACAACTCCCTGGCTATAGGATACACAACTCCCTGACTACAGCTGGATGTCTGTATAACAACAGTAACCCTGGCTATAGGATACACAACTCCCTGGCTATAGGATACACTACTCCCTGACTATAGGATACACAACTCCCTGACTATAGGATACACAACTCCCTGGCTATAGGATACACAACTCCCTGGCTATAGGATACACCACTCCCTGGCTATAGGATACACCACTCCCTGGCTATAGGATACACAACTCCCTGGCTATAGGATACACAACTACCTGGCTATAGGATACACAACTCCCTGGCTATAGGATACACAACTCCCTGGCTATAGGATACACAACTCCCTGGCTATAGGATACACAACTCCCTGACTACAGCTGGATGTCTGTATAACAACAGTAACCCTGGCTATAGGATACACAACTCCCTGGCTATAGGATACACAACTCCCTGACTATAGGATACACAACTCCCTGGCTATAGGATACACAACTCCCTGGCTATAGGATACACCACTCCCTGGCTATAGGATACACCACTCCCTGGCTATAGGATACACAACTCCCTGGCTATAGGATACACAATTACCTGGCTATAGGATACACAACTCCCTGGCTATAGGATACACAACTCCCTGGCTATAGGATACACTACTCCCTGACTATAGGATACACTACTCCCTGACTATAGGATACACAACTCCCTGACTATAGGATACACAACTCCCTGGCTATAGGATACACAACTCCCCGACTACAGCTGGAGGTCTGTATAACAACAGTAACCGTGGCTATAGGATACACAACTCCCTGGCTATAGGATACACAACTCCCTGGCTATAGGATAAACAACTCCCTGACTACATCTGGATGTCTGTATAACAACAGTAACCCTGGCTATAGGATACACAACTCCCTGGCTATAGGATACACAACTCCCTGACTACAGCTGGATGTCTGTATAACAACAGTAACCCTGGCTATAGGATACACAACTCCCTGGCTGTAGGATACACAACTCCCTGTGAATCACAGTGCCATGTGGCAAATGTCCAAAGCCCCTGCTCTTTACCCGTCTCTTTCGTTTATCTCTCCGCCCCTCTTCTTCTCCTCAGGGCTGTTTGTTTTTCAACCTGCCTCAGAGATGGAGGGAAGAGGGTGTCTGTCTGTCTCTCTAATCATCCTTTCATCTTTGGAATGGATAGAAGGAAGAGACAGAGGTCAATCAGAGGAGGCCAGAGCGCTGTCTGTCTGACAGGTGAGAGATAGAGAGATGGAGGTATGAGAGATAGAGGTAAGAGACAGGTGAATCAGGGGAGGTCGGGGCGCTGTCTGTCAGGTGAGAGAGAGAAGGATGGAGGGATGAGAGAGAGGGGTGGAGGGATGAGAGAGAAGGATGGAGGGATGAGAGAGAAGGATGGAGGGATGAGAGAGAGGGGTGGAAGGATGAGAGAGAAAGGGATGGGGACCATCAAGCGGACCCTGACACGGACAGATAGAAATACAGGAGCTACTACTGGGGCTACTACTGGGGCTACTACTGGGGCAACTACAGGGGCTGCTACGACTGGGGCTACGACTGGGGCTACTACTGGGGATACTACTGGGCTACTACTGGGGCTACTACAGGGGCTACTACTGGGGCTACTACTGGGGATACGACTGGGGCTAATACTGGAGCTACTACTGGGGCTACTACTGGGGCTACTACTGAGGCTACTACAGGGGCTACTACTGAGGCTACTACAGGGGCTACTACTGGGGCTACTACTAGGGCTAATACTGGGGCTACTACTGGGGCTACTACTGGGCTAATACTGGGGCTACTACAGGGGCTACTACTGAGGCTACTACTGAGGCTACTACAGGGGCTACTACTGAGGCTACTACAGGGGCTACTACTGGGGCTACTACTGGGGCTACTACTGGGGCTACTACTGGGGCTACTACTGGGGCTACTACAGGGGCTACAACTGGGGCTACTACAGGGGCTAATACTGGGGCTAGTACTGGGGCTACTACAGGGGCTAATACTGGGGCTACAACTGGGGCTACAACTGGGGCTACTACAGGGGCTACTACTGGGGCTACTACTGGGGCTACTACAGGGGCTACTACTGGGGCTACTAGGGGCTACTACTGGGACTACTACAGGGGCTACTACTGGGGCTACTACAGGGGCTACTACAGGGGCTACTACTGAGGCTACTACAGGGGCTACTACTGAGGCTACTACAGGGGCTACTACTGGGGCTACTACTGGGGCTACTACTGGGGCTAATACTGGGGCTACTACAGGGTCTACAACTGGGGCTACTACTGGGGCTAATACTGGGGCTAATACTGGGGCTACTACAGGGGCTAATACTGGGGCTACAACTGGGGCTACTACAGGGGCTACTACTGGGGCTACTACAGGGGCTACTACAGGGGCTACTACTGGGGCTAATACTGGGGCTACTACTGGGTCTAATTCTGGGGCTACTACTGGGGCTCCTACATGGGCTAATAATGGGGCTACTACTGGGGCTACTACAGGGGCTAATACAGGGGCTACTACTGGGGCTACTACAGGGCTACTACAGGGGCTACTACAGGGGCTACTACAGGGGCTACTACAGGGGCTACTACAGGGGCTACTACTGGGCTACTACTGGGGCTACTACTGGGGCTACTACTGGGGCTACTACTGGGGCTACTACAGGGGCTACTACTGGGGCTACTACTGGGGCTACTACTGGGGCTACTACTGGGGCTACTACTGGGGCTACTACAGGGGCTACTACTGGGGCTACTACTGGGGCTACTACTGGGGCTAATACTGGGGCTACTACTGGGGCTACTACTGTACTAATATTGGGGCTAATGCTGGGGCTAATACTGTACTACTACAGGGGCTACTACAGGGGCTACTATAGGTGCTACTACAGGTGCTACTACTGGGGCTAATACAGGGGCTACTACTGGGGCTAATACTGGGGCTAATACTGGGGCTACTACTGAGGCTAATACTGGGGCTAATACTGTACTATTATTACTGTACTACTACTATTGTACTCCTACTGGTGCTACTACTGTACTACTACTGTACTCCTATGGTGCTACTACTGTACTACTACTGTACTACTACCGTACTACTACTGTACTACTACGGTGCTACTACTGTACTACTACTGTACTACTACCGTACTACTACCGTACTACTACTGTACTACTACCGTACTACTACTGTACTACTACGGTGCTACTACTGTACTACTACTATTGGTGCTACTACTGGGGCTAATACTGTACTATTATTACTGTACTACTACTACTATTGTACTCTTACTGGTGCTACTACTGTACTACTACTGTACTCCTACGGTGCTACTACTGTACTACTACTGTACTCCTACGGTGCTACTACCGTACTACTACTGTACTCCTACGGTACTACTACTGTACTACTACGGTGCTACTACTGTACTACAACTACTACTGTACTACAACTACTACTGTACTACTACTGCTGTACTACTACTGTACTACAACTACTACTGTACTACAACTACTACTGTACTACTACTGCTGTACTACTAATGTACTCCTACTACTGTACTACTACTACTGTGCTCCTACTGTGCTACTACTGTGCTACTACTACTGTGCTACTACTACTGTGCTACTACTACTGTGCTACTACTACTGTGCTCCTACTGTGCTACTACTGTACTACTACTACTGTACTACTACTACTGTGCTACTACTACTGTGCTACTAATGTACTTCCACTACTACTACTGTACAACCACAGTATTACAACTATTGTGTAAGCCTGATAAATGTGATTTCCTATTACCACTATTACTACTTGAAAAGTTTCAACCTGTCTGAAGTAACATACCATCTGAATGCTACTCTGAGCTGTACCAGGCACGCTGAACGGCCTTGTAGGACAAAAAGGCATGGGGGAAAATAATGGGCAGTTGTGATCATTTCTCAAAAGAAAAGACCACAGCTCTACAGCTCTGACTGTGATACTTCAATGGAGCCCAGCCAGTGATCAGCGCACCCCCTCCACCCCCCCGTGGCTGGGCAGGGAACACGGGGCTATGGGGGCTGGTGGGAATACAGCTGAGAAAAGCAGCCACACTTGACTGGTGCCTTTTGAAGAAGTCAGGCGTGACAGTAGACCAGAAAGAACACAGTGATAGTAGAGGACCAGAACACTGTGATAGTAGAGGGTCAGAACACTGTGATAGTAGAGGACCAGAACACTGTGATAGTAGAGGGTCAGAACACTGTGACAGTAGAGGACCAGAACACTGTGATGGTAGAGGATCAGAACACTGTGATAGTAGAGGATCAGAACACTGTGATAGTAGAGGGTCAGATCACTGTGACAGTAGAGGACCAGAACACTGTGATAGTAGAGGATCAGAACACTGTGATAGTAGAGGGTCAGAACACTGTGATAGTAGAGGGTCAGAACACTGTGATAGTAGAGGGTCAGATCACTGTGATAGTAATGGGTCAGAACACTGTGACAGTAGAGGACCAGAACACTGTTATAGTAGAGGACCAGAACACTGTGATAGTAATGGGTCAGAACACTGTGACAGTAGAGGACCAGAACACTGTGATAGTAGAGGGTCAGAACACTGTGATAGTAATGGGTCAGAACACTGTGACAGTAGAGGACCAGAACACTGTGATAGTAGAAGACCAGAACACTGTGATAGTAGAGGACAGAACACTGTGATGGTAGAGGACCAGAACACTGTGATGGTAGAGGACCAGAACACTGTGATAGTAGAGGGTCAGAACACTGTGATGGTAGAGGACCAGAACACTGTGATAGTAGAGGGTCAGAACACTGTGATAGTAGAGGACCAGAACACTGTGATAGTAGAGGGTCAGAACACTGTGATAGTAATGGGTCAGAACACTGTGATAGTAGAGGACCAGAACACTGTGATAGTAGAGGGTCAGAACACTGTGATAGTAGAGGGTCAGAACACTGTGATAGTAGAGGGTCAGAACACTGTGATAGTAGAGGGTCAGAACACTGTGATAGTAGAGGGTCAGAACACTGTGATAGTAGAGGGTCAGAACACTGTGATAGTAGAGGGTCAGAACACTGTGATAGTAATGGGTCAGAACACTGTGATAGTAGAGGACCAGAACACTGTGATAGTAATGGGTCAGAACACTGTGATAGTAGAGGACCAGAACACTGTGATAGTAGAGGACCAGAACACTGTGATAGTAGAGGGTCAGAACACTGTGATAGTAGAGGGTCAGAACACTGTGATAGTAGAGGGTCAGAACACTGTGATAGTAGAGGGTCAGAACACTGTGATAGTAGAGGGTCAGAACACTGTGATAGTAGAGGGTCAGAACACTGTGATAGTAGAGGGTCAGAACACTGTGATAGTAGAGGGTCAGAACACTGTGATAGTAGAGGGTCAGAACACTGTGATAGTAGAGGGTCAGAACACTGTGATAGTAGAGGGTCAGAACACTGTGATAGTAGAGGGTCAGAACACTGTGATAGTAGAGGGTCAGAACACTGTGATAGTAGAGGACCAGAACACTGTGATAGTAGAGGACCAGAACACTGTGATAGTAGAGGACCAGAACACTGTGATAGTAGAGGGTCAGAACACTGTGATAGTAGAGGGTCAGAACACAGACAGATATGCAAGCAGACAGGTACGCACACACCCCTCCACTAACAGAGGCCAAACTGTTTAAGAGTCAGCTGTTTGCTCTGCATCCTGTTCTCGTTTAGTAACGAGTCTCTGTGAGATAGCAGCAGGAGATGCACGGTCTGTATGCCTGGCCTCGACAGGAACACTCACACACACCCGTAGGGCAGCACAGTCCACATGCCTACAACACACACACACACACACACAGACACACACACACACACACACCGATTTGTTCAACTAACCTTGTGGGGGGACACACATACTAAACCTAACTCCTAACCCTAAACCTGACCCTAGTACTAAACCTAACCCTAACTCCTAACCCTACACCTGACCCTAGTACTAAACCTAACCCTACACCTGAGCCTAGTACTAAACCTTAACCCTAACTCCTAACCCTACACCTGACCCTAGTACTAAACCTAACCCTAACTCCTAACCCTACACCTGACCCTAGTACTAAACCTAACTCTAACTCCTAACCCTACACCTGACCCTAGTACTAAACCTAACCCTAACTTCTAACCCTAACCCAAAGCTCTTCCTCGCCCTCCATTTAGTAAATCCGACCACAACTCTATCCTCCTGAATCCTGCTTAATTTAAGCAGGAAGCACCAGTGACTCGGTCTATAAAGAAGTGTTCAGATGAAGCTGATGCTAAACTACAGGACTGTTTGCAGCACAGACTGCCGCTTTCAAGGTGCGGGACTCTAACCTGGAAGCTTACAAGAAATCCTGCTATGCCCTGCGACGAACCATCAAACAGGCAAAGCGTTAATACAGGGCTAAGGTTGAGTCATACTACACCGGCTCCGACGCTCGTCTTATGTGGCAGGGCTTGCAAACTATTACAGACTACAAAGGGAAGCACAGCCGCAATCTGCCCAGGGACACGAGCCTACCAGACGAGCTAAATCACTTCTATGCTCACTTCGAGGCAAGCAACACTGAGGCATGCATGAGAGCATCAGCTGTTCCAGACGACTGTGTGATCACACTCTCCATAGCCGACATGAGTAAGACCTTTAAACAGGTCAACATACATAAGGCTGCGGGGCCAGACAGATTATCAGGACGTGTGCTCCGGGCATGTGCTGACCAACTGGCAGGTGACTCCACTGATATTTTCAACATGCCCCTGATTGAGTATGTAATACCAACACGTTTCAAGCAGACCACCATAGTCCCTGTGCCCAAGAACAGAAAGGCAACTTGCCTAAATGACTACAGACCTGTAGCACTCACGTCTGTAGCCATGAAATGCTTTGAAAGGCTGGTAATGGCTCACATCAACACCATTATCCCGGAAACCCTAAACCCACTCCAATTTGCGTACCGCCCAAACAGATCCACAGATGATGCAATCTCTATTGCACTCCACACTGCCCTTTCCCACCTGGACAAAAGGAACACTTATGTGAGAATGCTAATCATTGACTACAGCTCAGAGTTCAACACCATAGTACCCTCAAAGCTCATCACTAAGCTAAGGATCCTGGGACTAAACACCTCCCTCTGCAACTGGATCCTGGACTTCCTGACGGGCCGCCCCCAGGTGGTGTGGGTAGGTAGCAACACATCTGCCACGCTGATCCTCAACACTGGAGCCCCCAGGGGTGTGTGCTCAGTCCCTTCCTGTACTCCCTGTTCACCTATGACTGCATGGCCAGGCATGACTCCAACACCATCATTACGTTTGCAGACGACACAACAATGGTAGGCCTGATCACCGACAATGACAAGACAGCCTATAGGGTGGAGGTCAGAGACCTGGCCAGGTGGTGCCATTATAACAACCTATCCCCTCAATGTAACCAAGACTAAAGAGAGGATTTTGGACTACAGGAAAAGGAGGACTTAGTACGCCCCCATTCTCATTGACGGGGCTGTAGAGGAGCAGGTTGAGAGCTTCAAGTTCCTTGGTATCCACATCAACAACAAACTAGAATGGTCCAAACACACCAAGACAGTCGTGAAGAGGGCACGACAAAGCCTATTCCCCCTCAGGAAACTAAAAGGATTTGGCATGGGTCCTGAGATCCTCAAAAAGTTGTACAGCTGCAACATCGAGAGCATCCTGACTGGTTGCATCACTGCCTGGTACGGCAATTACTCGGCCTCCGACCACAAGGCACTACAGAGGGTAGTGCGTACGGCCCAGTACATCACTGGGGTTAAGCTGCCTGCAATCCAGAACCTCTACACCAGGTGGTGTCAGAGGAAGGCCCTAAACATTGTCAAAGACCCTAGCCACCCCAGTCATAGACTGTTCTCTCTACTAACGCATGGCAAGCGGTACCGGAGTGCCAAGTTTAGGACAAAAAAGGCTTCTCAACAGTTTTAAGACTGAACAGGTAATCAAATGGCTACCCGGACTATTTGCATTGTGTGTGACCCACCCCCCCCCCCCTCAAACCCTCTTTAATGCTGCTGCTACTCTCTGTTTAAGCATTTCACTGTAAGGTCTACACTTGTATTCGCCGCACGTGACAAATAAACTTTGATTTGATTTGATCCTAATACTAAACCTAACTCCTAACCCTAAACCTAACTTTTAAACCATAACACTAATTCTAACCTTAACCCTAAATCCCCAGGAAATAGCCCTTTTCCTTGTGGGAACTAACAAAATGTCCCCAGTTGCTCGTTTACTATTATTGTGGGGACTTTCTGGCTTTATTGGCAGGGGAAACATGTTTACATTACCTAAGCAAGTGAAATAGATCATCAATAAAAGCGAAATAAACAATCAGAAACTAACAATAAATATTACACTCACAAAAGTAAAAAAATAATAGAATGTTAAATGATGTCTATGTACAGTGTTGTAACAAGTTGAAAAAGAATAGAATGTTCAATGATGTCTATATACAGTGTTGTAACAAGTTGAAAAAGAATAGAATGTTCAATGATGTCTATATACAGTGTTGTAACAAGTTGAAAAAGAATAGAATGTTCAATGATGTCTATATACAGTGTTGTAACAAGTTGAAAAAGAATAGAATGTTCAATGATGTCTATATACAGTGTTGTAACAAGTTGAAAAAGAATAGAATGTTCAATGATGTCTATATACAGTGTTGTAACAAGTTGAAAAAGAATAGAATGTTCAATGATGTCTATGTACAGTGTTGTAACAAGTTGAAAAAGAATAGAATGTTCAATGATGTCTATATACAGTGTTGTAACAAGTTGAAAAAGAATAGAATGTTAAATGATGTCTATATACAGTGTTGTAACAAGTTGAAAAATAATAGAATGTTCAATGATGTCTATATACAGTGTTGTAACAAGTTGAAAAAGAATAGAATGTTCAATGATGTCTATATACAGTGTTGTAACAAGTTGAAAAAGAATAGAATGTTCAATGATGTCTATATACAGTGTTGTAACAAATTGAAAAAGGTAAATAAATATGGGTTCTATTTAAAGTGGTGTTTGTTCATAACTTGTTGACCTTTTCTTGTGGCTGTAAGGTCCTGTATTTATTTTCTTAGTCAACCGTGTGTTCTGATTCGTTGTGTTCTTGAACGTAGCCCTGTCTTTCATTCGAGTTCATTGATTTCACCTGTGTTAGTTACTCACCTGCTGTCATCAGCTCCTTAGTTCAGTTCAGTTCATTCTGTTTGTGCCTTTGACAGGTATTGTTCGTTTTGACTCTACTAAGCCTTTTCTTAGCTCGTTTGTAGGAACAAGTTATAGCCTTCAGTCCTAGTTTTGATTCACCTGCCTGTTTGCCTACCTGTGTATGACCATTGCCTGCCTGTGACCACTATTCCTGCCTTCTGTGAAGGTGAAATGAACAACTGCCGTGCCCTGCGCGTGAATCTACACCTTTTCCTCCCTGAGTATTCATTACAGTGGACACAGGTCACAAATCTTGCTGCTGTCATGGCACACTGATATATCACCTAATAGATCTAGAAGTTTATCAAAATTGGATATGTTTTGGAAATTTTTGTGGGGCTGTGTAATCTGACCCACAATGTCTGTCTTTCTCTCTGCCCCCGTCTCTCCCAAAGATGAGCTGTTAACTACTGCGTTCATGATGATTAGAGACCCTCAAACCAAGAGAACCTGTCTTCAATCAAAAGGGTGCAAAATAAGACCCTTCTTGTTGTATCTACGTCTATTGAAATAACCCCAAACTATGTGGCCTTGTTGAGAGAGAGTAGTGGGTTGTGTATCTCAGGGTAGATTAAGGTTAACTACTGTATATAGAGAGTAGTGGGTTGTGTATCACAGGGTAGATTAAGGTTAAATATATAGAGAGTAGTGTGTTGTGTATCTCAGGGTAGATTAAGGTTAAATATATAGAGAGTAGTGGGTTGTGTATCTCAGGGTAGATTAAGGTTAACTACTGTATATAGAGAGTAGTGGGTTGTGTATCTCAAGGTAGATTAAGGTTAACTACTGTATATAGAGAGTAGTGGGTTGTGTATCTCAGGGTAGATTAAGGTTAACTACTGTATATAGAGAGTAGTGGGTTGTGTATCTCAGGGTAGATTAAGGTTAACTACTGTATATAGAGAGTAGTGGGTTGTGTATCTCAAGGTAGATTAAGGTTAACTACTGTATATAGAGAGTAGTGGGTTGTGTATCTCGGGGTAGATTAAGGTTAAATATATAGAGAGTAGTGGGTTGTGTATCTCAGGGTAGATTAAGGTTAACTACTGTATATAGAGAGTAGTGGGTTGTGTATCTCAAGGTAGATTAAGGTTAAATATATAGAGAGTAGTGGGTTGTGTATCTCAGGGTAGATTAAGGTTAACTACTGTATATAGAGAGTAGTGGGTTGTGTATCTCAGGGTCCACTAACCTCATTGCAACTCCCCTCCAAGTCTCCGACCACTGCCTTGTATCCTTTTCCCTCTCGCTCTCATCCAACACCTCCCACACTGCCCCTACTCGGATGGTATCGCGCCGTCCCAACCTTCGCTCTCTCTCCCCCGCTACTCTCTCCTCTTCCATCCTATCATCTCTTCCCTCCGCTCAAACCTTCTCCCACCTATCTCCTGATTCTGCCTCTCAACCCTCCTCTCCTCCCTCTCTGCATCCCTTGACTCTCTATGTCCCCTATCTCCAGGCCGTGGTCCTCCCCTCCCGCTCCGTGGCTCGATGACTCATTGCGAGCTCACAGAACAGGGCTCCGGGCAGCCGAGCGGAAATGGAGGAAAACTAGCCTCCCTGCGGACCTGGCATCCTTGATTCCCCTGCCTACATTTTCCTCCTCTGTCTCTGCCAAAGCCACTTTCTACCACGCTAAATTCCAAGCTGCTGCCTCTAACCCTAGGAAGCTCTTTGCCACCTTCTCCTCCCTCCTGAATCCTCCGCCCCCTCCCCCTCCTCCCTCTCTGCAGATGACTTCATTAACCATTTTGAAAAGAAGTCACAAATCCGATCCTCGTTTGCTAAGTCAAACGCACACTGCTGGTTCTGCTCACACTGCCCTACCCTGTGATCTGACCTCTTTCTCCCCTCTCTCTCCAGATGAAATTTTTGTGGGGCTGTGTAACAACCTGCCCGCTTGACCCTATCCCCTCCTCTCTTCTCCAGACCATTTCCGGAGACCTTCTCCCAAACCTCACCTCGCTCATCAACTCATCCCTGACCGTTGGCTATGATTCCGTCTTCAAGAGACCCTTGCAAACCTTCTGAAAAAACCTACACTTCCCTCCGATGTCAACAATTACAGACCAGTATCCCTTCTTTCTTTTCTCTCCAAAACTCTTGAACGTGCTGTCCTGGCCAGCTAATCTCTCTCTGAATGACCTTCTTGATCCAAATCAGTCAGGTTTCAAGACTAGTCATTCAACTGAGACTGCTCTCCTCTGTGTCACGGAGGCGCTCCGCACTGCTAAAGCTAACTCTCTCTCCTCTGCTCTCATCCTTCTAGATCTATCGGCTGCCTTCGATACTGTGAACCATCAGATCCTCCTTCCACCCTCTCCGAGTTGGGCATCTCCGGCGGGCCCACGATTAATTGCGTTAACTGACAGGTCGCTCCTACCAGGTGGCGTGGCGAGAATCTGTCTCCTCACCACGCGCTCTCACCACTGGTGTCCCCCAGGGCTCTGTTCTTGGCCCTCTCCTATTCTCGCTATACACCAAGTCACTTGGCTCTGTCATAACCTCACATGGTCTCTCTTATCATTGCTATGCAGAGACACACAATTAATCTTCTCCTTTCCCCCTTCCGATGACCAGGTGGCGAATATCTCTGCATGTCTGGCAGACATATCAGTGTGGATGACAGATCACCACCTCAAGCTGAACCTCGGCAAGACGGAGCTGCTCTTCCTCCCGGGTAGGACTGCCCGTTCCATGATCTCGCCATCACGGTTGACAACTCCATTGTGTCCTCCTCAGAGCGCCAGAACCTTAAGTGATCCTGGACAACTACCCTGTATTCTCAACTAACATCAAGGCGGTGGGTTCCTGTGGTTCATGCTCTAGATTAAGGTTAACCCTGCCTCACACAGGAAGTAGTGCAGGTCCTAATCCAGGCAGATTGTCATCTCCCTCTGGATTATAGCAAGTAGTGGGTTGTGCTGGGCTCCCTGCCTGTGCCATTAAACCCCTTAAACTCATCCAGAGAGAGCAGCCCGGGTTTCAATCTCCCAAGTTCTTCACGTTAACTACCGTTCTCTCCACTGGCTTCCAGTTGTCGTATCCGCTACAAGACCATGGTGCTTGCCTACGGAGCTGTAGGGAACGTCAGTACCTCCAGGCTCTGATCAGGCCCTACACCCAAACAAGGGCACTGGTTCATCCACCTCTGGCCTGCTCGCCTCCCTACCACTGAGGAAGTGGGCTCCCGCTATCCCAGTCAAAACTGTTTAATGGTGGAAAAACTCCCTCACGACGCCAGGACAGCGGAGTCAATCACCACCTTCCGGAGATTAAACCCCAACTCTTTAAGGAATACCTAGGATGGGTTAAGTAATCCCTCTCACCCCACCCCCTAAGTTTTAAATGCACTATTGTTAAGTGACTGTCCCACTGGATGTCATCAGGTGAATGATTTGGTTAAGTACTCTGGATATAGAGCGTCTGCTAAATGACTTAAATGTAATGTAAATGTAAAGATTAAGGTTAACTACTGTATATAGAGAGTAGTGGGTTGTGTATCTCAGGGTAGATTAAGGCTAACTACTGTATATAGAGAGTAGTGGGTTGTGTATCTCAGGATAGATTAAGGTTAACTACTGTATATAGAGAGTAGTAGGTTGTGTATCTCGGGGTAGATTAAGGTTAACTACTGTATATAGAGAGTAGTAGGTTGTGTATCTCGGGGTAGATTAAGGTTAACTACTGTATATAGAGAGTAGTGGGTTGTGTATCTCAGGGTAGATTAAGGTTAACTACTGTATATAGAGAGTAGTGGGTTGTGTATCTCAGGATAGATTAAGGTTAACTACTGTATATAGAGAGTAGTGGGTTGTGTATCTCAGGGTAGATTAAGGTTAACTACTGTATATAGAGAGTAGTGGGTTGTGTATCTCAGGATAGATTAAGGTTAACTGCTGTATATAGAGAGTAGTAGGTTGTGTATCTCAGGATAGATTAAGGTTAACTACTGTATATAGAGAGTAGTGGGTTGTGTATCTCAGGGTAGATTAAGGTTAACTACTGTATATAGAGAGTAGTGGGTTGTGTATCTCAGGATAGATTAAGGTTAACTGCTGTATATAGAGAGTAGTAGGTTGTGTATCTCGGGGTAGATTAAGGTTAAATATATAGAGAGTAGTGTGTTGTTTATCTCAGGGTAGATTAAGGTTAACTACTGTATATAGAGAGTAGTAGGTTGTGTATCTCGGGGTAGATTAAGGTTAACTACTGTATATAGAGAGCAGTGGGTTGTGTATCTCAGGGTAGATTAAGGCTATAGGGAAAGTTCAGCCAGAGTAAAGTAGAGAGAGAACATGACTTTAGCAGCATGGGCCATGCTATGTCACAGAGGGGGATACATATGACATTCATTAGAGAGAAAGAGAGGAGAGAGAGAGAGAGAGAGAGAGAGGATAAAGAGAGGGGGAGAGAGAGAGGATAAAGAGAGGGGGAGAGAGAGAAGATAAAGAGAGGGGGAGAGAGAGAAGATAAAGAGAGGGGGAGAGAGAGAAGATAAAGAGAGGGGGAGAGAGAGAAGATAAAGAGAGGGGGAGAGAGAGAAGATAACGAGAGGGGGAGAGAGAGAGGTGGATAGAGAAGATAAAGAGAGGGGGAGAGAGAGAAGATAAAGAGAGGGGGAGAGAGAGAGGTGGATAGAGAAGATAAAGAGAGGGGGAGAGAGAGAGAGAAAGAGAGGGGGAGAAAGAGAGGGGGAGAGAGAGGGGGAGAGAGAGAGAGGGACAGAGAGAGAGAGGGAGAAAGAGAGGGCGGAGAGAGAGAGGTGGATAGAGAAGATAAAGAGAGGGGGAGAGAGAGAGAGAAAGAGAGGGGGGAGAGAAAGAGAGGGGGAGAGAGAGAGGGAGAAAGAGAGGGGGAGAGAGAGAGGGAGAAAGAGAGAGAGAGAGAGAGAGAGGGAGAAAGAGAGGGGGAGAGAGAGAGAGGGGGAGAGAGAGAGGGGAGACAGAGAGGGGGAGAGAGAGAGGGAGAATGAGAGGGGGAGAGAAAGAGAGGGGGAGAGAAAGAGAGGGGAGAGAAAGAGAGGGGGAGAGAAAGAGAGAGGGAGAGAAGAGAGAAAGAGAGAGAGAGAGAGAGAGAGAGGGGGAGAAAGAGAGAGAGAGAGAGAGGGGGAGAGAGAGGGAGACAGAGAGGGGGAGAGAGAGAGGGAGAAAGAGAGGGCGGAGAGAGAGAGGGGGAGAGAGAGAGAGAGAGAAAGAGAGGGGGGAGAGAGAGACGGAGACAGAGAGGGGGGAGAGAGAGAGAGGGAGATAGAGAGAAGATAGATAGATGGAGGGAGAAAGAGAGCAAAAGATGTTTGCTTAGATAAGAAGCTTCTTCTTCCCCTTCAGAACCTGCCTCAGAAGAATGTCAAGTCTGAGATACAGCCAGATCAGACTTCACTGGCTACCCATCAGTGATCATAGCTCTCGAGTGGCGCAGCAGTCTAAGGCACTGCATCTCAGTGCTAGAGGCGTCACTACAGACTGGTTCGATCCCGGGCTGTATCACGGCCGTGATTGCGAGTCCCATAGGGCGGCGCACAATTGGCACAGCATTGTCCGGGGTAGGCCGTCATTGTAAAATAAGAAATTGTTTTTAACTAACCTTCCTAGTAAAATAAAAACACATTTGTTACCCATCAGAGACAATAGCTCAATGCCTTTCCCTGAACATCATCTGCAAGTATGTTAATTCTCACCTCAGATGTCATTGATTTCATTTCCTCAACCTACCGACTGACTACCAAACCATCTTATCCAGCACACACACAAACTCTCTGATAAACTCTCAAAGCTCAAGAGTTGAAAAGTTAGCTCTTACAATGTTAGCTCACAGTAAGCTAGTTCCTGTGTTCCCCTCCCTCTGGCCGATGTAACCCGGACCCCTGCAGTCTTGAATGTTTAACAGCCTTTTGTAAAGGTGCTTGTTAACATGGCTTTACCTTGGGAGCCTCAGATGCATATCTGATCTCCCCACAGAGACCTTGTACCCCCAGCCGGGCGGGGAGTGGGTGGTAGGGTATCTCCCCACAGAGCAGGGTGAGGGGGACAGTGTTGTGGGTTGGTGGAGTCTGGGAGTATGGATAGAGATAAACCCTGCTGGGGTAACCACTGACTATTGACTCCTATGGAAATGCTAAATGCGCAATGAATTACAATGTAGAGGACACTTCAGTCATAGAATGAGGGAAACAACAGGATCTGTGCTGCCATACAGCCAACATATAGATGGGATACCACAAGTGTCCTGACATCTGCTTCACGTTCTCTGCAGATTTATTGAAGGAGAATGACACAGTCCCACAAGACTAAATAAACCAGGAGTCATACTTCGCAGTTCAATTACATTTTTTGTATTGTATTTCTCAACTCAACTTCAATCAATTGATTGAACGATGTCCTCCAAATATAGTGTAGATGTACACAGTAAATCCATCTAGTACAGTAGATGAACAACCCTTGTTCAAAGAATAGGGAAAATAACCAGCTGCTGGTCTGAATTACTGTCTCACATCCTCAAGGAGACGAATGATGGACAAGCCCACAGCCCCAACACACGGTTCTCTGTCAGCATGTCTGGACTGTACATGTTTGATTTGGCACAGTCTCACCCACCGACTCACTCTGGTTAGGGTCTAGGGTAGCGTCCCAAATGACACCTTATTCCCTATATAGTGCACTACTTTGACCAGGGCCCCATAGGGTTCTGGTCGAAAGTAGTGCACTTTATAGGGAATGGGGTGTTATTTGGGTTGTACAATAGGTCTACTTGGAGAGAGAACCCGATTTTCAGTTCAAAAGGTTCAGGTTCTCCAGTTCATATTGAGACAAGTCTGTTTTTCTCTGCGCGTCAAGCAAGATGTTTCTCCAGTCAAGATCGGTGGAACAGATGATTTCAAACCCAATAAACAGGTAAGTAAGCATTTCGTTGGACAACGTATACCATGCGTATCCCATACGACAAATACAACGTGGAACTCGAAACAATCCAAACAAAACCACATGTACTCAGATTAGGACTGAGTCACCTGCTGGCGCTTTATAAAACCAGCCCCTTTGTAAAATCACTGGCACTTAAAGACACACTGGCCAACACATAAATCATTCTCAAAACTGAGAAGTATTTAAGATTTTAAATCATTTGAATCAACGGTGTTAAAAAAGAAAATCTTTATCCAATACCTAAATTATCCAACTATCCAATAGTACCGAAACAATGAGTTGAACTAGTAATGTTGAAAATACCATGCAAATACCAGTGACATCATCTTTAAAATAATAGTTTCTCACAGCCCTGTCTATCCCATGTCAACTCAAAGTAGTGCTAGCTAAGCCTTGTGTCTCCCTCCATCCCAGGGGGGTGTTATTTCAAGACCAAATGGGTATGAGAGACCCTGCCTACCCTGCGCTGTGAGAGGGACCACCTGCACGTGTCCGCCTGGCCTGCACCCGCTCCCCGACACACATGCTGCTGTCACACAGCTCGCTGAACATCAAACACACTCCTGATCCTGTTCAGATAGCATTAGACCCAATGGCTCAGACACAGTTCCAATGACCAATGCCCATACTAGTATCCCACTTACAGTGGAATGTATGCATATTCAAAACATGTTTTCCTAAAATGGAAGACTGAGTAAAAAATAAATAAATGCAACCATCTTACCAATAAAATCACCAGTTTAAAGCTAGAAATTACTGCTAAGGCTGAGACATTTCGAGGCAAAATATCCCATGTCAAATGTATTTTTTAGGCTGTACAGGTACAACTAGAATAGCTATTTTTTTCTTATCCACTCCTATCAAATTCCTTTGGCAGAGGCCTCAGTGGTCTTACCTCTGTGCAGAAAGCTCTCCTAAGCTTTTATCAAGACTCAGGCCTGTCTGTTATTCTCCACTGGCTCTGGGCAACATGGCTCTTGGCTCAGCCCCTCCTCTTTCAATCTCCCTCTATTGCAGCTAAAAAAAATCCAGGACAGCAACCTCTCCTCTTTCAGTTTCTCTCTCTGCGGACTCAGCCTCCTTCTCTCTTTCTGTAGCTCTACTGAATCCAGGACAGTCACAGGCTCACAGCTGCCTGGCTCCCCCTCCTCTGCCCTGCCCTGCATACAGCTCTTCTCTCCCGAAGCGGTCAGCACAGCCTTCCCTCCCAGAGAGAGGTCAGCACAGCCTTCCCTCCCAGAGAGAGGTCAACACAGCCTTCCCGCCCAGAGAGAGGTCAGCACAGCCTTCCCTCCCAGAGAGAGGTCAGCACAGCCTTCCCTCCCAGGGAGAGGTCAACACAGCCTTCCCTCCCAGAGAGAGGTCAGCACAGCCTTCCCTCCCAGAGAGAGGTCAACACAGCCTTCCCTCCCAGAGATGTCAACACAGCCTTCCCTCCCAGAGAGGTCAGCACAGCCATAGCAACCATTAAAGCAAAGACAGTAGAACCAGAGACGTGTGTGTGTGTGTGTGTGTGTGTGTGTGTGTGTGTGTGTGTGTGTGTGTGTGTGTGTGTGTGTGTGTGTGTGTGTGTGTGTGTGTGTGTGTGTGTGTGACTATGTGTGTGTGTGTGTGTGTGTGTGACTATGTGTGTGTGTGACTATGTGTGTGTGTGACTATGTGTGTGTGTGTGTGACTATGTGTGTGGAGGTGGGCAGTTCAGCCAGATTGCATTCCCACTACTACTCACTCAGTCACTCAATTCAATTTAAGGGGCTTTATTGGCATGGGAAATATGTGCTTACATTGCCAAAGCAAGTGAAATAGATTCTAAAAAAATGGAAAATATGCAATACAAAATGAACAGTAAACATTACACTCACAAAAGTTCCAAAATAATAAAGACATTTCAAATGTCATATTATGTCTATATACAGTGTTGCAATGATAGTGATAGTGCAAATAGTTAAAGTACAAAAGGGAAAATAAATAAACATAAATAGGTTGTATTTACAAGGGTGTTTGTTCTTCATTGGTTGCCCTTTTCTTGTGGCAACATGTCACAAATGTTGCTGCTGTGATGCACACTGGTATTTCACCCAGTAGATAAAGGAGTTTAGCAAAATCGGGTTTGTTTTAGAATTCTTTGCGGGTCTGTGTAATCTGAGGGTCATACATAATAATATGGTCATACATTTGGCAGGAGGTTAGGAAGTAAAGCTCAGTTTCCACCTCAATTTGAGGGCAGTGTGGCCCCCCCCATCCACCCCCCACCCCAACCCTATCCCCTGCCAAACCCTAACCCAAACACTCAGGGGCAGGGCCAGGCTCAGTGTGTCTCCGCCCTTTGGTGAACCTCCTCTCGCACTTCAAACACACATCAAATGAGAACCACCAGTGAGCTTTCCCCACAAGAACTCTTTCCCTGACGAGCGCATCACACCACATCACATCAGTGACCGATGCCACAGCTTGGCCTACCACCAGACTGATGGTGGTCAAACCAAGCCCACACGTCCAATGGCTCTCACATTACATTCCTATCTCTCCTTTCACTATGAAACCAGCATAGCAACTGAGAAAAGTGGTCAGTGTTTTTTACGGGTTTTGTCTATCTTCTTTCATCTTAACCTCAAATGTCTTGTCGTGTCAGATGGGATATAATGTGATTCATGCTTAATTGTTACTGAGAGTAGATTTGTAAATATGCAATTTAGATGTCACATGCAGTCTCAGTTTTCCATCACATACCCATTGACCACTTCTCCCTGTCCCTTAAACTAGTAGCCTAGTGGTTAGAGTGGAGGGGCAGCAGGTAGCCTAGTGGTTAGAGCGGAGGGGCAGCAGGTAGCCTAGTGGTTAGAGCGGAGGGGCAGCAGGTAGCCTAGTGGTTAGAGTGGAGGGGCAGCAGGTAGACTAGTGGTTAGAGTGGAGGGGCAGCAGGTAGACTAGTGGTTAGAGTGGAGGGGCAGCAGGTAGACTAGTGGTTAGAGTGGAGGGGCAGCAGGTAGACTAGTGGTTAGAGTGTAGGGGCGGCAGGTAGACTAGTGGTTAGAGTGGAGGGGCATCAGGTAGCCTAGTGGTTAGAGTGGAGGGGCAGCAGGTAGACTAGTGGTTAGAGTGGAGGGGCGGTAGGTAGCCTAGTGGTTAGAGTGGAGGGGCAGCAGGTAGACTAGTGGTTAGAGTGGAGGGGCAGCAGGTAGCCTAGTGGTTAGAGTGGAGGGGCAGCAGGTAGCCTAGTGGTTAGAGTGGAGGGGCGGCAGGTAGCCTAGTGGTTAGAGCGGAGGGGCAGCAGGTAGCCTAGTGGTTAGAGCGGAGGGGCAGCAGGTAGCCTAGTGGTTAGAGTGGAGGGGCAGCAGGTAGCCTAGTGGTTAGAGTGGAGGGGCAGCAGGTAGCCTAGTGGTTAGAGCGGAGGGGCAGCAGGTAGCCTAGTGGTTAGAGCGGAGGGGCAGCAGGTAGCCTAGTGGTTAGAGCGTTGGGCCAGTAAATGAAAGGTTGCTGGATTGAATCCTCGAGCTGACAAGGTAAAAACCTGTTGTTCTGCCCCTGAGCAAGGCAGTTAACCCACTGTACCCTGGGCACTGTGGATGTCAACTATGGCAGCCCCCCCCCCTCCTCCCCCTCCCCCGTACCTCTGATTCAGAGGGGCTGGGTTAAATACGGAAGACACAGTATTCCTCTTTCCCCTTTCCCTAGATACTGAACGACTACCTGCTGCATCTCCCTCATTGTCCCAGTCACTGGGTTCAATCCACAGGGGCGTTTTACATAAAAGTCTTCTTAACAGCTTCTACCCTCAAGCCATAAGACTCCTGAACAGCTAATCAAATGGCTGCCCGGACTATTTACATTGACCCCTCCCCTCTCTGGTTATTATCTATGCATAGTCACTTTTACCTCCACCAACATGTACATATTACCTCAATTACCTTGACTATCCTGTGCCCTCGCACATTGACTCTGTACCGGTACCCCCTGTATATAGCCTTGTTACTGTTGTTTTATCGTTGCTATTTAATTACTTTTCTTCTTTCCTTCTTTCTTTTCAATTTTTAAAAATGGTTTACTTCAGTTATTTAGTAAATACTTTCTTAGCACTTATCTTTTCTCAACTGCATTGTTGGTTAAGGGCTTGTAAGTAAGCATTTCACTGTAAGGTGAAATGTTGTAACTGTTTTAACTGTTGTTCTGTTGTTCTGTTGTAACTGTTGTTCTGTTGTAACTGTTGTTCTGTTGTAACTGTTGTTCTGTTGTAACTGTTGTTCTGTTGTAACTGTTGTTCTGTTGTAAATGTTGTTCTGTTGTAAATGTTGTTCTGTTGTAACTGTTGTTCTGTTGTAACTGTTGTTCTGTTGTTCTGTTGTAACTGTTGTTCTGTTGTTCTGTTGTAACTGTTGTTCTGTTGTAACTGTTGTTCTGTTGTAACTGTTGTTCTGTTGTAACTGTTGTTCTGTTGTTCTGTTGTAACTATTGTTCTGTTGTAAATGTTGTTCTGTTGTAAATGTTGTTCTGTTGTAAATGTTGTTCAGTTGTAACTGTTGTTCTGTTGTAAATGTTGTTCTGTTGTAAATGTTGTTCTGTTGTAACTGTTGTTCTGTTGTAACTGTTGTTCTGTTGTTCTGTTGTAACTGTTGTTCAGTTGTTCTGTTGTAACTGTTGTTCTGTTGTAACTGTTGTTCTGTTGTAACGTTGTAACTGTTGTTCTGTTGTTCTGTTGTAACTGTTGTTCAGTTGTAACATTGTAACTGTTGTTCTGTTGTTACTGTTGTTCTGTTGTAAATGTTGTTCTGTTGTAACTGTTGTTCTGTTGTAACTGTTGTTCTGTTGTAACGTTGTAACTGTTGTTCTGTTGTTCTGTTGTAACTGTTGTTCAGTTGTAACTGTTGTTCTGTTGTAACTGTTGTTCTGTTGTAACGTTGTAACTGTTGTTCTGTTGTTCTGTTGTAACTGTTGTCCTGTTGTAACTGTTGTTCTGTTGTAACGTTGTAACTGTTGTTCTGTTGTAACGTTGTAACTGTTGTTCTGTTGTAACTGTTGTTCTGTTGTAACGTTGTAACTGTTGTTCTGTTGTAACTGTTGTTCTGTTGTAACGTTGTAACTGTTGTTCTGTTGTTCTGTTGTAACTGTTGTTCTGTTGTAACTGTTGTTCTGTTGTAACGTTGTAACTGTTGTTCTGTTGTTCTGTTGTAACTGTTGTTCTGTTGTAACTGTTGTTCAGTTGTAACGTTGTAACTGTTGTTCTGTTGTAACTGTTGTTCTGTTGTAAATGTTGTTCTGTTGTAACTGTTGTTCAGTTGTAACTGTTGTTCAGTTGTAACTGTTGTTCTGTTGTTCAGTTGTAACTGTTGTTCTGTTGTTCTGTTGTAATTGTTGTTCTGTTGTAACTGTTGTTCTGTTGTTCTGTTGTAACTGTTGTTCTGTTGTAACTGTTGTTCTGTTGTAACTGTTTTAACTGTTGTTCTGTTGTAACTGTTGTTCTGTTGTAACTGTTGTAACTGTTGTTCTGTTGTTCTGTTGTAACTGTTGTTCTGTTGTTCTGTTGTAACTGTTGTTCTGTTGTAACTGTTGTTCTGTGGTTCTGTTGTACTGTTGTAACTGTTGTTCTGTTGTTCTGTTGTTCTGTTGTAACTGTTGTTCTGCTGTTCAGTTGTAACTGTTGTTCTGTTGTTCTGTAGTAACTGTTGTTCTGTTATAACTGTTGTTCTGTTGTAACTGTTGTTCTGTTGTTCTGTTGTTCTGTTGTAACTGTTGTTCTGTTGTAACTGTTGTAACTGTTGTTCTGTTGTTCTGTTGTAACTGTTGTTCAGTTGTAACTGTTGTTCAGTTGTAACTGTTGTTCAGTTGTAACTGTTGTTCTGTTGTTCAGTTGTAACTGTTGTTCTGTTGTTCTGTTGTAACTGTTGTTCTGTTGTTCAGTTGTAACTGTTGTTCTGTTGTTCAGTTGTAACGGTTGTTCTGTTGTTCTGTTGTAACTGTTGTTCTGTTGTTCAGTTGTAACTGTTGTTCTGTTGTTCTGTTGTAACTGTTGTTCTGTTGTAACTGTTGTTCTGTTGTTCTGTTGTAACTGTTGTTCTGTTGTTCTGTTGTAACTGTTGTTCAGTTGTTCAGTTGTAACTGTTGTAACTGTTGTTCAGTTGTTCAGTTGTAACTGTTGTAACTGTTGTTCTGTTGTTCAGTTGTAACTGTTGTTCAGTTGTAACTGTTGTTCTGTTGTAACTGTTGTTCTGTTGTAACTGTTGTTCTGTTGTAACTGTTGTTCTGTTGTAACTGTTGTTCTGTTGTAACTGTCTGTTGTAACTGTTGTTCTGTTGTAACTGTTGTTCAGTTGTAACTGTTGTTCTGTTGTAACTGTTGTTCAGTTGTAACTGTTGTTCTGTTGTAACTGTTGTTCAGTTGTAACTGTTGTTCTGTTGTAACTGTTGTTCTGTTGTAACTGTTGTTCTGTTGTAACTGTTGTTCAGTTGTAACTGTTGTTCTGTTGTAACTGTTGTTCAGTTGTAACTGTTGTTCTGTTGTAACTGTTGTTCTGTTGTAACTGTTGTTCTGTTGTAACTGTTGTTCTGTTGTAACTGTTGTTCTGTTGTAACTGTTGTTCAGTTGAACTATTGTAACTGTTCAACTGTTTTGTGTAACTGTTCAACTTGTGTTTTTCCTCTTTGGTTAGTTGTCTTTGGCTGTGGAACGACTGGAATGTCCCACAAGCAGGACAGTAGGGCTGGGGTCAATTCCCTTTTAATTCATTCAATTCAGGAAATTCACTGAAATTCCAAACTCCCTGACTTGGCTGGAAATGGATTTGACCCCAACCCCGCAGGACAGTTGACCCCTCCATCTCTTTCCCTCCCTGAGGAAAGGAATGTTAAAAGGTGAAGAAACTCTTCCTGTTGCCTCAGAAAACAAAGTTAGTTTAGTTTGGATCCGGGGCTGAGGTGGTGGAGGCCGTCACCCTGAGCTTCCTCTGTGGTCTGCCGGAAGGAACCCTGTCCATCTCTAAATAAGAGTTCCTAACTTCCCTGGGGACATCATTTAGCGGGGACAACACTGGCCTAGTCACCTCTGCTTTAAGGAAACATCATGCTTTACCCTAATATGGATGTTTGTGGATTTTACGTGAATAAGCATGTGTGCATGCTTTTGTGTGTGTGCCTGTGTGCGTGTTGTGTACGCTGAACTGAAACTTGACTGCACAATGGCTTTGTCCACACACGCACGCACTCCCTGGTCTTTGTTGCAACATGTGCGTGTGTGGACAAAGCCATTGTTGCAGCCAGGGACAGGGAAGCCAGGGTGGCCCATTGACACACCACTCAGCAGGTCCCAGTACAGACCACAGACTTTTGTGCCCAACCAAAAAAAACTTCAGTTCCATCAATTAGCAAGTCTTAAAGGGGAGGGAGAACTCTGCATCCTACTTCCAGGCCAATCAGACCAAGGCTGAGTTGGGAACACATGAGTTACAGAAATTCTATACAACACTGGTAAAAAAAAAGATACAAGTCATTAAATGATTTGAACAGAGAGTCACTAAAGGGATGAAATATCTACAAACTGTAAATCTGACAGCAGACTTCAATGTTAGCTATGTGACTATGTGACTATGTGGCTATGTGACTATGTGACTATGTGACTATGTGACTATGTGGCTATGTGGCTATGTGACTATGTGACTATGTGACTATGTGACTATGTGGCTATGTGACTATGTGGCTATGTGACTATGTGGCTATGTGACTATGTGGCTATGTGACTATGTGGCTATGTGACTATGTGACTATGTGGCTATGTGACTATGTGGCTATGTGACTGTGACTATGTGACTATGTGGCTATGTGACTATGTGGCTATGTGACTATGTGGCTATGTGGCTATGTGACTATGTGGCTATGTGACTATGTGGCTATGTGACTATGTGGCTATGTGACTATGTGGCTATGTGACTATGTGGCTATGTGGCTATGTGACTATGTGACTATGTGGCTATGTGACTATGTGGCTATGTGACTATGTTGAAATTGTCAGACTTGCTTCTCATCTTGAAAGTTAGTTGAGTGGGAAGAAAGTTCACCAACTGGTCCCATGTGGTAGAGCACGGCGCTTAGCACGGCGCTTAGCACGGCGCTCAGCACGGCGCTTGCAACGTCAGGGTTGTGAATTCGGTTCCCACGGGGGACCAGTACAAATATGTATAAACACACTACTGTAAGCTGCTCTGGATAAGAGCTTCGCCTAAATTACTCAAATGTAAATGGTTGAAGAAGTTCAAAGGGCCAATTCACATGGAAGACTATTGCAGTGGCACCTGTGGATTGCAAGTCACTTCAATGCCGCACTGAAACTTGACTGAGTCCATATACATTACATTCAATCTTGCGCCATACATCACCAAGCTTTCATCAATTATACAAACTCTTTTAAAGTTTTATGACTGAATCTATGAACACACATACAAGAATATAAACGCAACATTGTCCGTAGCTAATGCCCGCCCATACCGTAACGCCACCGCCACCATGGGGCACGCTGTTCATCAGCGAACCACTCGCTCACACGACTCCATACATGTGGTCTGCGGTTGTGAGGCTGGTTGGACGTACTGCCAAATCCTCTAAAATGACATTGGAGATGGCTTATGGTAGAGAAATTAACATTCAATTATCTTGCAACAGCTCTGGTGTACATTCCTGCAGTCAGCATGCCTGTTGCACGCTCCCTCAAAACTTGAGACATCTGTGGCATTGTGTTGTGTGACAACATTTTAGAGTGGCCTTTTTATTGGCCCCAGCACAAGGTGCTTCTTTATCAAAAATTCTACTCCGCTAGCCAGGACCTCTCCTAAACAGGTGTTCTACTCCACTAGCCAGGACCTCTCCTAAACAGGTGTTCTACTCCGCTTGCCAGGACCTCTCCTAAACAGGTGTTCTACTCCGCGAGCCAGGACCTTGCCTAAACAGGTGTTCTACTCCGCTAGCCAGGACCTTGCCTAAACAGGTGTTCTACTCCGCTAGCCAGGACCTTGCCTAAACAGGTGTTCTACTCCGCTAGCCAGGACCTTGCCTAAACAGGTGTTCTACTAAGCCACAGGTGTTCTACTCCGCTAGCCAGGACCTTGCCTAAACAGGTGTTCTACTCCGCTAGCCAGGACCTTGCCTAAACAGGAGTTCTACTCCGCTAGCCAGGACCTTGCCTAAACAGGTGTTTGTTTCTTTCACCTCCAGATGCCTCTGTGTCATGATCATGCTGTTTAATCAGCTTCTTGATATGCCGCACCTGCCAGGTTGATGGATTATCTTGGCAAAGGAGAAATGCTCACTAACAGGGATGTAAACAAATTTGGTGTATTATATCTGGTATATTTTATTTCAGCTCATGAAACACTTTACATGTTGCGTTTATATTTTTGTTCAGTGTAGTTTTTAAAGCCAATGGCAAAAGGATGTAAGTTTTTCTCACCCTTCTCCTCACCACATACAGCACATCAGAAAGACATTAGAAAAGCCATGGCTTGGTTCTGCTCTGCTCATAGTCTTGCATTTCAATGCTCGCTGGCTGCCCCACAACACTGTTGTTAGAAAGGGCTCTCTAACAATTTTACAGTTCAAGGTTCAACATCGGATATGTCGCAGCAAGACAAGCCCCACATCCCTAACCTCTTTGTGTGTGTGTGCCTGCTTGCATACATGAGTGTGTGAGTGTGCTTCTACACCTGCATTGCTTGCTGTTTGAGGTTTTAGGCTGGCACTTTGATATATCAGCTGATGTAAGAAGGGCTATGTAAATACATTTGATTTGATTTGTGTGTGTGTGTGTGTGTGTGTGTGTGTGTGTGTGTGTGTGTGTGTGTGTGTGTGTGTGTGTGTGTGTGTGTGTGTGTGTGTGTGTGTGTGTGTGTGTGTGTGTGTGTGTGTGTGTGTGTACACGAGACGAGCTCTGACGTGACCTTTAAGGCTCACCCATAAATATCTACCCCCGGGGGTCTTTACAGCCCCATTCCCCTTTCAGAGACACTACAAACACACACACACACACACACACACACACACACACACACACACACACACACACACACACACACACACACACAAAAAACCTGACCATGCAGCACCTCACGCCTGGTCTCTGGTCCATAGCACCTTGTACCACTGTTAAACAACACCCCGCCGGCTCCACCCCGCCGGCTCCAACCCGCCGGCTCCACCCCGCCGGCTCCAGCCCGCCGGCTCCACCCCGCCGGCTCCACCCCGCCGGCTCCACCCCGCCGGCTCCAACCCGCCGGCTCCAACCCGCCGGCTCCACCCCGCCGGCTCCACCCCGCCGGCTCCACCCCGCCGGCTCCACCCCGCCGGCTCCACCCCGCCGGCTCATCTCGTTGAGTGGTTGCCCTCCAGAGTTAGAGTCTAGCAATAGCATGCCTCAATGACAGGACAGGACCAGCGTCAAGAGTCAAGAGGCATGACCAACAACCCACGATAATAAAACAACACATTCTTCAGTGGTCAAACTGGCCTCACTCTTGAACATGCCGAATCCCACAAGGTTGTAAGATGCTCAGTAAAAACTGTAGTAGTATGTGTTCATGACCTATAAATCGCAATTCACATAATCATCACACTAGTGGTCCTGTGTGGCTCAAGTTGTGGGTTCAATTCCCGCAGGGATCACATACGCATACTAAAAATGTGCACTGTTTGTGTTGTGCCTAAGAACAGCCCTTAGCCGTGGTATATTGGCCATATACCACACTCTCTCGTGCTTTATTGCTTAATTCTAGTTCCTTAACTCTACCCCATGACAGAGGCTGTAAAGCAGAAACGTGTAGGGGCAATGAGAAGGTCACGACAGTCTCGGCCATGGGACTTTTTGCCCCCGCAGTGCACAGCACAGTATAGTACACCTTAAGAGTTAAGGGTTCATTTGCAGTTTACATGACACCATTCAGAGCCCATTGTTGAGATTAGCACCCAATGATGATGTGTGAGTTACCTTATATCATAAAAGCTATAGGCCTGACTGTCTCACTCTCCAGGCTTTCAGTGACCTGCCAATACAGGGCACTATCACCAGGAGAAGAGCCTAACACAAAGCCCTGAGTCATAAAGACCTCATAAACTCCTATCACTCTACTGTAATAACAATCCTTTTACGCCATGAAAAAAGGGGGGATAAAATAGGGAAGAAAGAGAGGAGAGAAAGGTGAACTGGTGGTCGTAGTGGAGCTAACAATCAGAGGCGGAGCAGCGTTGATATTGACTTAGCTAGATTGGCCCAGGACAAACCCAGGTCAGACTGTAGTGGGATGGACCTTGGTGTCTTGTTAGCCGTATATCTCTCAGATAACGCCTTTTCTACCATTTTTCACACAGCTAGGCAGACGCCTGGTCAGGACAGTTGAAAACAGAGCTGTGAGAGCAGTTAGAGATCGCTGCCATTTTAATGTCAACATATTGATTGGGTATTTGGTTTTTAATGCGTGATAGTTGTGAATTTGATTCAGAACTCGAGCAAGCGTCACCAATCACATTGAAATTCTCTATTTTTATTTTGCAATATAGCTGCATCTACATTTCTAAACAGACTGCAAATCTGTTTACTAAAAAAGGGCAAGAAATCAAACGACAGAATATTGTGGCTTTTTTTCCTCATAACTTTTACAAATAACAAGAGGTTAACATGAGTGCAAACATCAAATTATCCCTTTTACATATAACAAGAGGTTAACATGAGTGCAAACATCAAATTATCCACACCTAATGATTGGATTATTTCATTTTTTATTTAACCTTTATTTAACTAGGCAAGTCAGTTAAGAACAAATTCTTATTTTACAATGACGGCCTACCCCGGCCAAATCCTCCCCTAACCCCGGCCAAACCAAACCCTCCCCTAACCCCGGCCAAACCCTCCCCTAACCCCGGCCAAACCCTCCCCTAACTCCGGTCAAACCCTCCCCTAACTCCGGCCTCCCCTAACCCCGGCCAATCCCTCCCCTAACCCCGGACAAACTCCCCCCCTAACCCCGACCTCCCCTAACCCCGGCCAAACCCTCTCCTTACCCCGGCCTCCCCTAACCCAGACTGTTATTATGGACCATAACAGTATTAAGTTATACAAGCAAAAATAAGGTTTCCAGTATATGATGTCAAACAGTGTGAGGGAGAATTTTACAATTTAACGTGAAAGCAAGAAATGGAATGGAACGTACAAAGCTATTATATTCAGATGTAACTAGCGAGTACAGGCTAGTGTTCCAATCCCAACTCCTCTATGCATTCATTGTATGGTATTTCATTGCAAAACCAATACCTACATAACACATCTGTGAGAAGCCTGTCAAAACGCCCTGAGACGGTACACTTTATAACAGCAACACTCCTGTCTAACTGCATCACCAACACTGCTACAGTGACAATCTAGGGCTGTGTTCTACACTTTATTAACAGCAACACTCCTGTCTAACTGCATCACCAACACTGCTACAGTGACCATCTAGGGCTGTGTTCTACACTTTATTAACAGCAACACTCCTGTCTAACTGCATCACCAACACTGCTACAGTGACCATCTAGGGCTGTGTTCTACACTTTATTAACAGCAACACTCCTGTCTAACTGCATCACCAACACTGCTACAGTGACCATCTAGGGCTGTGTTCTACACTTTATTAACAGCAACACTACTGTCTAACTGCATCACCAACACTGCTACAGTGACCATCTAGGGCTGTGTTCTACACTTTATTAACAGCAACACTCCTGTCTAACTGCATCACCAACACTGCTACAGTGACCATCTAGGGCTGTGTTCTACACTTTATTAACAGCAACACTCCTGTCTAACTGCATCACCAACACTGCTACAGTGACCATCTAGGGCTGTGTTCTACACTTTATTAACAGCAACACTCCTGTCTAACTGCATCACCAACACTGCTACAGTGACCATCTAGGGCTGTGTTCTACACTTTATTAACAGCAACACTCCTGTCTAACTGCATCACCAACACTGCTACAGTGACCATCTAGGGCTGTGTTCTACACTTTATTAACAGCAACACTCCTGTCTAACTGCATCACCAACACTGCTACAGTGACCATCTAGGGCTGTGTTCTACACTTTATTAACAGCAACACTCCTGTCTAACTGCATCACCAACACTGCTACAGTGACCATCTAGGGCTGTGTTCTACACTTTATTAACAGCAACACTACTGTCTAACTGCATCACCAACACTGCTACAGTGACCATCTAGGGCTGTGTTCTACACTTTATGACAGCAACACTCCTGTCTAACTGCATCACCAACACTGCTACAGTGACCATCTAGGGCTGTGTTCTACACTTTATTAACAGCAACACTCCTGTCTAACTGCATCACCAACACTGCTACAGTGACCATCTAGGGCTGTGTTCTACACTTTATTAACAGCAACACTCCTGTCTAACTGCATCACCAACACTGCTACAGTGACCATCTAGGGCTGTGTTCTACACTTTATTAACAGCAACACTCCTGTCTAACTGCATCACCAACACTGCTACAGTGACCATCTAGGGCTGTGTTCTACACTTTATGACAGCAACACTCCTGTCTAACTGCATCACCAACACTGCTACAGTGACCATCTAGGGCTGTGTTCTACACTTTATTAACAGCAACACTCCTGTCTAACTGCATCACCAACACTGCTACAGTGACCATCTAGGGCTGTGTTCTACACTTTATTAACAGCAACACTCCTGTCTAACTGCATCACCAACACTGCTACAGTGACCATCTAGGGCTGTGTTCTACACTTTATTAACAGCAACACTCCTGTCTAACTGCATCACCAACACTGCTACAGTGACCATCTAGGGCTGTGTTCTACACTTTATTAACAGCAACACTCCTGTCTAACTGCATCACCAACACTGCTACAGTGACCATCTAGGGCTGTGTTCTACACTTTATAACAGCAACACTCCTGTCTAACTGCATCACCAACACTGCTACAGTGACCATCTAGGGCTGTGTTCTACACTTTATAACAGCAACACTCCTGTCTAACTGCATCACCAACACTGCTACAGTGACCATCTAGGGCCGTGTTCTACACTTTATAACAGCAACACTCCTGTCTAACTGCATCACCAACACTGCTACAGTGACAATCTAGGGCTGTGTTCTACACTTTATAACAGCAACACTCCTGTCTAACTGCATCACCAACACTGCTACAGTGACAATCTAGGGCTGTGTTCTACACTTTATAACAGCAACACTCCTGTCTAACTGCATCAGCAACACTGCTACAGTGACAATCTAGGGCTGTGTTCTACACTTTATAACAGCAACACTCCTGTCTAACTGCATCACCAACACTGCTACAGTGACCATCTAGGGCTGTGTTCTACACTTTATAACAGCAACACTCCTGTCTAACTGCATCACCAACACTGCTACCGTGACCATCTAGGGCTGTGTTCTACACTTTATAACAGCAACACTCCTGTCTAACTGCATCACCAACACTGCTACAGTGACAATCTAGGGCTGTGTTCTACACTTTATAACAGCAACACTCCTGTCTAACTGCATCACCAACACTGCTACAGTGACAATCTAGGGCTGTGTTCTATACTTTATAACAGCAACACTCCTGTCTAACTGCATCACCAACACTGCTACAGTGACAATCTAGGGCCGTGTTCTACACTTTATAACAGCAACACTCCTGTCTAACTGCATCACCAACACTGCTACAGTGACAATCTAGGGCCGTGTTCTACACTTTATAACAGCAACACTCCTGTCTAACTGCATCACCAACACTGCTACAGTGACAATCTAGGGCTGTGTTCTACACTTTATAACAGCAACACTCCTGTCTAACTGCATCACCAACACTGCTACAGTGACAATCTAGGGCTGTGTTCTACACTTTATAACAGCAACTCTCCTGTCTAACTGCATCACCAACACTGCTACAGTGACAATCTAGGGCTGTGTTCTAAATAGCCACTTATTCCCGATATAGCACTACTTATGATCAAAACCCTAAGGGCCCTGGTCAAAAGTAATTATCTAAATAGGGAATAGGGTGTCATTTGGGACGTAGCCTACTACAGTCAGGGACAGGTTGATCATCGTAGTTCACACTCGATTTGACGCCCTCTCACCCAGTTCTCATTGGATCTCATTGGCTACAAAGGGAAGTAGAAAGACACAGCTCCTCAGGGATGTTGAAGGGGGAGGAGCCTTTATTTGAGGAAACAACTCAATAAAGGACTGTGGCAGTCTACACAGAGTGGAGACAGGCTGAATGGGAGGGTCTTGTTCTACACACATTGGAGACAGGCTGAATGGGAGGGTCTTATTCTACACACAGTGGAGACAGGCTGAATGGGAGGGTCTTATTCTACACACAGTGGAGACAGGCTGAATGGGAGGGTCTTATTCTACACACAGTGGAGACAGGCTGAATGGGAGGGTCTTATTCTACACACAGTGGAGACAGGCTGAATGGGAGGGTCTTATTCTACACACAGTGGAGACAGGCTGAATGGGAGGGTCTTATTCTACACACAGTGGAGACAGGCTGAATGGGAGGGTCTTATTCTACACACAGTGGAGACAGGCTGAATGGGAGGGTCTTATTCTACACACAGTGGAGACAGGCTGAATGGGAGGGTCTTATTCTACACACAGTGGAGACAGGCTGAATGGGAGGGTCTTATTCTACACACAGTGGAGACAGGCTGAATGGGAGGGTCTTATTCTACACACAGTGGAGACAGGCTGAATGGGAGGGTCTTATTCTACACACAGTGGAGACAGGCTGAATGGGAGGGTCATATTCAACACACAGTGGAGACAGGCTGAATGGGAGGGTCTTATTCTACACACAGTGGAGACAGGCTGAACGTGAGGGTCTTATTCTACACACAGTGGAGACAGGCTGAATGGGAGGGTCTTATTCAACACACAGTGGAGACAGGCTGAACGGGAAGGTCATATTCTACACAGTGGAGACAGGCTGAATGGGAGGGTCTTATTCAACACACAGTGGAGACAGGCTGAACAGGAAGGTCATATTCTACACAGTGGAGACAGGCTGAACGGGAAGGTCATATTCTACACAGTGGAGACAGGCTGAACGGGGAGGTCATATTCTACACAGTGGAGACAGGCTGAACGGGGAGGTCATATTCTACACAGTGGAGACAGGCTGAACGGGGAGGTCATATTCTACACAGTGGAGACAGGCTGAACGGGGAGGTCATATTCTACACACTTACACTGACAAAAGCTGCTGACTCAGCAAAGGAGCAAAGGCTGTCATGTGGTCCTGCTCTTCACTAAAATGACAGTTTGACAGTTTAGTTAAGGTGAAACTGAGAGCTCTGGTGAGTAAGATTTCCAATGTATTACATATAACAAATAAACTTGAAACTGTGTTCAATCCAAATGCTTTTCTTTTGGTTATTACTTAACAATTTGAGAGATGGCTTTGAGTTTTCCATGGTTTATGTCAGCATTATACCTGCAGTCTTTACAAGTTACAGAACATGTTTTAGTGCTTGGAGTGGTGTCCCTGTTGGACCAGCACCCAGTCAATGTCCAGGTTCACGAGGTGACCCCTACTCTCTGAGAATGACCCGTAACCTCTGACCTCCAGACTTCTATGTGACTTCAGCATCAAAAGGACACATTTGACACACACAAAAAACCTGAAACAACTGTAACTAAACACATCTGGGACTTCCAGCTCCTCCTGCAGCCCTCCTCAGAGTTAAACACTTTATCCCCACGCATGGCGAGGGACACACACACAGCGAGGAGGGAAACCATTTCCTATTTGTTTCTTGCTCAAAGCTAAACTGGCACATGATCCGGACCGATTTGTCGAGGCCGCCCGGATGTGACCGCTCCGAGGGTAGTCGTAAGAAGGAGGCCATAAAAGAAAAGGGTTCCCTTCTTCTCACACATGGAAGCATTTTTCAGACGACCCACAGGGATTCAAACGGCTAACCATTGCATTCAACAATACTAAATGAAACAGTCAAACGCGTCTTCTCTCATCATCCCACCAATCATTAACATTCCTGCAGGAACACTCCGTTCGCTCCAGTCTTTTACAACTGGCTAATTAAACACATGCTTCAGACTACAGTCAGTAGAGATGCTTCAGTAACAGCCCTTAGCTTAATTGGACACAATTTAAGTCATTAAGATGGTAGTAAAAAACAGACCAGGAAGAACAAGAGAGATGGAAAAGAGGCTGAATTATACCCCTCATTTTATAGCCCCCATAACCCTCCTCCCTAACTCTGAAGTTGACCTCTTCACCCCTTCCTGTGGAGTTACAGCTAGCTACTCACAGGTAGCCTATAGAGAGGGCTAAGGTTAAGGGTTAGGGGACATAGTCGTCCCAGACCCCATTATTAGACTTCTGTCCAGGGGCCAGGGGTGAAGTATGAGATGTCCACCCTCACCTGACTGTTTGCTCCGGTTGACCATGGACGTGGTCTGGGGGGGACCAGTGCCCAGGCCTGTCTATAGCTTGGGGTCGCATTGTGGACAACAGGAGAGGTCAGAGGCCACCACAGCTGAGCGAGAGAGAGACATGCACAGTGCTTATTGTAAACTGCCTTCTTCATGTTTGAAAGCAACCTGACTAGTCTCTCATAACAGACTTTTAGCTTAAATTGTAACATAACTTAAATGTCAACATAAATGCATCTCAAATTGAGTAGAGAGATTTGGTTGTGGGTTATGAGATCCCAGAACAATGTACCATAACCATTAGGTGTCCTGGGACTGGGAGCTAAATGCACAACTTTAACAGTGTCCAGGCTATATGGAAAACAGGACACCAGCCTCTATTTATTTTTTACTTAAACTTTATTTATTAACTAGGCAAGTCAGTTAAGAACAAATTCTTATTTTACAATGACAGCCTACCCCAACCCCAGCCAAACCCACCTCTAATCCAGACAACGCTGGGCCATTGGTGTGCCACCCTATAGGACTCCCGATCACGGCAAGTTGTGGTACAGCCCAGGATTGAACCAGGGTCTGTAGTGACACATCTAGCACTGAAATGCAGTGCCGTAGACCGCTGCACCACTCGGGAGCATTATCACCTCACATATTACAGATGTCTTTCCCCCTGGCATGCCACACGGCTTATTGTTAGACACAAGACCTACGACAGGCCTGTACTATTTCTTCACCCCAAATGGCATCATATTCCCTATATAGTACACTACTTTTGACCAGGGTCCATAGTGCACTATGTAGGAAATAGGGTGCCATTTGGGAACGTTTTAACGGCAATTCGTTTAGAAGCAAATTGTTTATCTTTTGACTCCATCTGGGATTTTTTAAATCATGTTGTTAACGTCATAGAGTCATCTGTTGAGCAGACACACACACACACACACGCACACGCACATGCACGCGCACACACATGCACGCGCACACACATGCGCACACACACACACACACACACACACACACACACACACACACACACACACACACACACACACACACACACACACACACACACACACACACACACACACACACACACACACACACACATACACACGCACACACACGCACACACATGCACACACACGCACACACACACACACACACATACACACACACGCACACACGCGTGCACATGCACGCACACGCGCACACGCACGCACACGCACGCACATACGCACGCACACACACAGGCACACGCGCACACACACACACACACACACATGCATGCTACCTCTAAATTTGGGGCTAATGCCAGTCCATCCCTTCATTCCCTCTCCTCCTCCCTCACAGCCCCCTGCCTCCTTTATTCCCTCCCTTCCTCCCTCTTGCCATTCCCTCCCTCCATCCCTCACTGCCTCCCTCCCTCACTGCCTCTCTCCCTCACTGCCTCTCTCCCTGACTGCCTCTCTCCACTACACTGTTTTCTTCTCAAGCCCAGGCCCTAACAGAACAGTCAGAACAGGAAGACAGGGTAAGCACACCAAACTGGCAGCCTTGGGCACGCTGGGGCTATTGTGGCCCTGAGGTTTGCTAGATATGGCCTCTTCAATTGGCCTAGCATCAATATTGACCCACCTGTAGGTTAGCTATGTTAGCCTCAAACCAACTTTCAACTGTGACGTATCGTCACTCCCACCAGGTGACAACAGATATGTCTACTCATAACATGGGGATAAACACTAGCTAGCACCCACAAGAAGAGATGTGCGATAGAATATGATATAAGATAATATAATAGGATATAATAAAACAGCATGGAAAATGATATACTATAATAGGATAGAATAGAATAGAATAGAATAGGCTAGAATATAATAGGATAGGATAGGATAGAATAGAATAGGATAGAATAGAATAGGATAGGATAGAATAGAATAGGATAGAATATAACAGGATATGATAGAATAGAATATAATAGGATAGAATATAATAGGATAGAATAGAATAGAATAGGATAGAATATAATAGGATAGGATAGGATAGAATAGAATAGAATAGAATAGAATAGGATAGAATAGGATAGAATATAATAGGATAGGATAGGATAGAATAGAATAGGATAGAATATAATAGGATAGGATAGAATAGAATAGGATGGAATAGGATGGAATATAATAGGATAGGATAGGGTATAGGATGAATAGAATAGAATAGAATATGATAGGATAGGATATAATAGAATAGAATAGGATATAATATAATAGGATAGGATAGGGTATCGGATGAATAGAATAGAATAGAATATAATAGGATAGGATATAATAGGATTGATAGAATAGGATAGAATAGGATAGGATAGAATAGGATGAATAGAATAGAATAGGATAGGATAGAATAGGACAGGATAGAATATGATAGGATAGAATAGAATAGGATAGGATAGAATAGGATAGGATAGAGTAGAATAGGATAGGTTAGAATAGGATGAATAGAATAGGATAGGATAGAATAGAATAGAGTAGAATAGGATAGGATAGAGTAGAATAGAATAGGATAGGATAGAGTAGAATAGGATAGGTTAGAATAGGATGAATAGAATAGGATAGGATAGAATAGAATAGAGTAGAATAGGATAGGATAGGATAGAATAGAATAGGATAGGATAGGATAGAATAGAATAGAATAGGATAGAATAGAATAGAATATAATAGGATATAATAGAACAGCATAGAAAAGGATAGAATATGATAGGATAGGATATGATAGAATCGGATAGAATAGGATAAAACATGATAGGATATATATTTACAACATGTGAATAACCACAACCTCTAGCACCCAAAAGAAGATTCACATCTGCTATTAGATGATTCATTTACTACATAAATGATCAACTGAAAGGCAAGACTTTTGCTCCACACCAGATGTTAAAGAATTCACAGAGAATTCACACAGAGAGAGAGAGAGAGATCCTACACAGGCATCTCACTGTCTGTCAAACTAGTTTGAGTGGGAAGGCAGAGAGGAAACAGAGTATACCGTCTCTCTCCCGGATCAGCTGACACCCTCAACAAAATGGTGACCGGCAACTTCGGCATGGTGGCATCACTTTTACTTTATGTGTTTGTTTTAAATATCACTGGAAATAATCACATCTGCAATCCAGATCTAGATGAAGTAACTGTAAATTCTCAGCAACTTCTCAGTCATGCCAACACTTTTGATGGCTTCCAGCACTTGGAAGGAATGTTATATTCCAACCTTTCTGTCACACCCTGATCTGTTTCACCTGTCTTTGTGATTGTCTCCACCCCCTCCAGGTGTCACCCATCTTGCCCATTATCCCCTGTGTATTTACACCTGTGTTCCCTGTTTGTCTTTTTCCAGTTCGTTTTGTTTCATCAAGCCTACCAGCGTTTTCCCCTCTGTTCCTGTCTCTAGATTGTTCCTGTTTTCTAGTTTTCCCGGTGTTGACCATTCTGCCTGCCCTGACCCTGCCTGCCATCCTGTACCTTTGCCCCACCTGTCTGGATTACTGAATCCTGCCTGCCCTTGACCTGTCTTTTGCCTGCCCCTGTTGGATTAATAACCTGTTGTTACTTCGATGTTGTCTGCATCTGGGTCTTCCCTGAAAACGTGATAGTACAAACTGGCCATGACTGACCCAGCAGACCTGAGCCAGCTGTGCAAGGAGCCTCCATTGGTAGGCACAAGGAATTGCTTAATGGTCTTATGGAGGGAGTCCAAACATTGGCTGAAAGCCATGACCGGGCGTTGGATATTTTGCTGGAGCAATTCCACAGGTTGTCTGGGAGGCAGCCTACCATGGTGGTAACCCCACAGCCCCTCTGTAACTCAGCGGTTAGCAGTGCCGTCTCATCGGTCACTCCACCTTCTTGGGAGCCCCACTTATACCTACCCCGGAACGCTTCAATGGAGAGCTGAGTACCTGGCGGTTTCAAGCTCAGTGTGCCCTCATCTTCAAGCTTCAGCCCTCCTCCTTCCCCTCAGATCGCTTCAAGATAGCCTACGTCATCACGCTGATGTCCGGGAGGGCTCTCACCTGGGCTACTGCTGTGTGGGAACACCAGCCAGCCATATGCGCTAGTCTGGAGTAGTTCGTGGGAGAGGTGAAGATGGTTTTTGATGCCCTGTTCCCCCGAGAGAGAAGCTGTCTGGAAGCTAATCCAGATTTGGCAGGACTCCCGCAGTGTGGCAGACGACACAGTGGATTACCGCACGTTGGCAGCGGAGAGAGTGCTTGGAATCAGGAAGCACGACACAGTGGATTACCGCACGTTGGCAGCGGAGAGAGGGCTTGGAATCAGGAAGCACGACACAGTGGATTACCGCACGTTGGCAACGGAGAGAGTGCTTGGAATCAGGAAGCACGACACAGTGGATTACCGCACGTTGGCAGCGTAGAGAGAGCTTGGAATCAGGAAGCACGACACAGTGGATTACGGCACGTTGGCAGCGGAGAGAGAGCTTGGAGTCAGGAAGCACGACACAGTGGATTACCGCACGTTGGCAGCGGAGAGAGTGCTTGGAATCAGGAAGCACGACACAGTGGATTACCGCACGTTGGCAGCGGAGAGAGTGCTTGGAATCAGGAAGCACGACACAGTGGATTACCGCACGTTGGCAGTGGAGAGAGGGCTTGGAATCAGGAAGCACGACACAGTGGATTACCGCACGTTGGCAGCGGAGAGAGTGCTTGGAATCAGGAAGCACGACACAGTGGATTACCGCACGTTGGCAGCGGAGAGAGTGCTTGGAATCAGGAAGCACGACACAGTGGATTACCGCACGTTGGCAATGGAAAGAGAGCTTGGAATCAGGAAGCACTGTTTGCGATGTTCCCTCATTGCTGCAACTCTGTTTATCATCTATCCTGATGCCTAGTCACCTTACCCCTCTACATATCTACCGCTATCACTTCAATCTCCCTGTACATTGTAGATATGGTACTGGAACTGACCCTGTATATAGCTTACTTACTTTATCGTTGTTCTTCTTATTTCTTATTTTTATTGTTGTTCTACCATATGTTGTTTTAGCTATTACATTTTTACTGATTATCGCATTGTTGGTTTTAGAGCTTGGAAGAAAGGCATTTCACCGTACTTGTGCATTAAAACTTGAAACTTGAGTTAGGGACAGTTTCTGTCTTTGTAGCGTTCCTCTTCTCTCGTGCACGGCCTAATTGAGAACCTCTGCTTGGTCATTACCGAGTATGTTTGTTAATGCTGGTAACCACGCAACACGTATCAGTGAACAATACCTCCAGACTGTAATCGAATCACTCCTCACTGCGGTGTAGAAGTGTGTATCGTGCACTCTCCTGGGCAGGAAGATCACGTTGTATACTTTTTAGCCAGTAGTTCTGAAAGCCATGAGTGGTCACTGAAAATTGCATACTATGTCACACATGTGCAGATATGTGCACCATGTCATTGTTGTCTCTCCCACTCTGCCATGTGTGGATAATGTGACTCTTTCTAGCTGTCACTCAAATGGTGAGGGGCTGGAGCTCATTGGCTAGAACTCGAATTGCTAGGAGGCTGTGAAACATGGGTGAAAATGTAGGGAAAATGTTGCAGCTTGGCTTCCAGAAACAGTGATTTTGTGGCTCACTGAGGTAAGACAGTAATTCTGATAATAGATTATGCATGTATGAACTACACACGGACACATCCAAACCAAAGAGAGAGGTTTAAAAAAGACTTAGTAGTCGCCAAAGTTCCGTGGAATGTCTTTAAGAGAATTATCTCTGGACCAGAAGATAGATGATCTCACATTATGAAAAACAGAGTTAGATAATGGAGGAGGAGTGGATGAGCAGTGGTCTGATTATTACATCTCTCCACAGGAGAGGGATGGACTATATCAGTCTACTCATCTCTGTAATCGTTTTATTTTCAGAGCCATTCAGAATCACTGGATATCATTTCAATTCCATTCTATGCTTCATCATAATCCATTTGTCATTTCTGGCCTCATCATAAATAATGCATCTCGGCTAAATGGTGACCTGTAACCAGATCATCAACATGCAATGTCAGCCATTCAGGAAACTTAATAATCAAATCAAATCAAAGGTATTTATATAGCCCTTCGTACATCAGCTGATATCTCAATGTGCTGTACAGAAACCCAGCCTAAAACCCCAAACAGCAAGCAATGCAGGTGTAGAAGCACGGTAATCAGCTACATAGTAGTAACACTTCCTGTAGGATAATATTCCAAATAAAATTCCCAACATCCAAATTACAGATAAAATATATTATAGTCCACCATGGCCTTTAGGACAAATCCCAGGAAGTACCTTTGCTGCAGGATGTATAAACCCCACGCCCAGTAAAGTCTATTTTTAAATATCTGACCTTTCGTGTTAACAGACCAGGGGCTAGGCTACAGGGCAGCAGGTCTGGAATGAGAAACAAAGGAAGGGCCAGGGAAGGGACGTTTTGCATACTTCCAACCAGGGAGTCAGGGGGCCTGAGAGCCAGGGGGCCTGAGAGTCAGGGCACCTGAGAGCCAGGGGGCCTGAGAGCCAGGGGGCCTGAGAGTCAGGGCACCTGAGAGCCAGGGGGCCTGAGAGTCAGGGCACCTGAGAGCCAGGGGGCCTGAGAGCCAGGGGGCCTGAGAGCCAGGGAGTCAGGGGGCCTGAGAGCCAGGGAGTCGGGGGGCCTGAGAGCCAGGGGGCCATGGAGTCAGGGGGCCAGAGGCCCAGGGAGCCAGAGGGCTAGGGACCAGGGAGCCAGGGAGCCAGAGGCCCAGGGAGCCAGAGGCCCAGGGAGCCAGAGGGCTAGGGACCAGGGAGCCAGGGGGCCAGAGGGCTAGATCTGGGTCTGAGAGGTTGAAAACAGTCTGGGGCTAGATCTGGGTCTGAGAGGTTGAAAACAGTCTGGGGCTAGTCAGGATATGGGTCTGAGAGGGGGGAAACAGTCTGGGGCTAGTCTGGATATGGGTCTGAGAGGGGGAAACAGACCCTCCGATGAGGTTTATCTGGATCTGGTTCTGGGTAAGGCTGGGTGAGATTAACTTTCCAGAACCACAATGGGTGTAGATAGAAGTGTGAATGAAGTGACCACAAAGGAGAAGGGAGTTTTGCACATGTTCCATGACTATGATACAGTAATATTTCATAGCTGGTATGAGTATGCATGGGGGAAATAATTAAATATGTGTGTGTGCAGTTGTAATGACTTCATCATCTTGGTGGTCTGAATGTTTTACCCACCATTACGTTGTGTGTGTGGTTACAGCAACACAGATGATCTGGTAGGGCATTAAACTCCAGCGTCTGTGCCAACTCTGTTTCCCCCCACATCATCCTACAACTCCTAATAAACAAAGTTGTGCCTGGAAGCGCTAAATGCTTAGCATGTGGATTCAATGTGAGGTGCAGGCCGCCCAAACAGGCAGACCAGCCAGGCAGCCCAGACAGGCATCCCAAACAGGCAGTCCAGACAGGCTTCCCAAACAGGCAGTCCAGACAGGCATCCCAAACAGGCAGTCCAGACAGGCTTCCCAAACAGGCAGTCCAGACAGGCATCCCAAACAGGCAGCCCAGACAGGCTTCCCAAACAGGCAGCCCAGACAGGCTTCCCAAACAGGCAGTCCAGACAGGCTTCCCAAACAGGCAGTCCAGACAGGCAGTCCAGACAGGCTTCCCAAACAGGCAGCCCAGACAGGCTTTCCAAACAGGCAGCCCAGACAGGCTTCCCAAATAGGCAGCCCAGACAGGCTTCCCAAACAGGCAGTCCAGACAGGCTTCTCAAACAGGCAGCCCAGACAGGCCTCACATGGAGGCCTCAGCGTTAGCATGTTGGAGTTAAAAGTTGAAACTTTGACGCAAGAAAAGCAAAGCAAACATAAAGCTCTAATTCAACTCTTATGTCAAAGATCATGTCTGTACAGTACTCTCACACTGTAGCACCACTGAAGAAGCACAGCAATAGACATGGAGTGAGTCTGCAAGGCACGGTGTGTGTAGGGACCACCAGGGTCGACCACAAACTGTTTACGGTCGAGGCCACCGACGGACTCTGCCGTCACTCTGCCATGGTTTGACCACCAACTCTCCCTAGTCTGGCCATGAAAAACAGGGTTATTCCTGCCTCTCTTTCTCTCTCTCCTGTTTGTCACACGGATCTGTCTGATACTGCTTTTAGCCCAATGCGGCAGGTCGGCAGCGACCTGGGCTCGCTAGGTCGGTCGGTAGGTCGGCAGCGACCTGGGCTCGCTAGGTCGGTCGGTAGGTCGGCAGCGACCTGGGCTCGCTAGGTCGGTCGGTCGGTAGGTCGGCAGCGACCTGGGCTCGCTAGGTCGGTCGGTCGGTAGGTCGGCAGCGACCTGGGCTCGATAGGTCGGTCGGTCGGTAGGTCGGCAGCGACCTGGGCTCGCTAGGTCGGTCGGTCGGTAGGTCGGCAGCGACCTGGGCTCGCTAGGTCGGTCGGTAGGTCGGCAGCGACCTGGGCTCGCTAGGTCGGTCGGTCGGTAGGTCCGCAGCGACCTGGGCTCGCTAGGTCGGTCGGTCGGTAGGTCGGCAGCGACCTGGGCTCGCTAGGTCGGTCGGTCGGTAGGTCGGCAGCGACCTGGGCTCGCTAGGGCGGTCGGTCGGTAGGTCGGCAGCGACCTGGGCTCGCTAGGTCGGTCGGTCGGTAGGTCGGCAGCGACCTGGGCTCGCTAGGTCGGTCGGTAGGTCGGCAGCGACCTGGGCTCGCTAGGGCGGTCGGTCGGTAGGTCGGCAGCGACCTGGGCTCGCTAGGTCGGTCGGTCGGTAGGTCGGCAGCGACCTGGGCTCGCTAGGTCGGTCGGTCGGTCGGTAGGTCAGCACGCACACACACACACACACACACGTCTGTCTGTCTGTCTGGGGATAAAAGCCTGTCAGCACAGTGTCAGAGTATTTGGTTTGAGAGCGATTTACACGGATGCGAGGGTGATTTATGCAGCCCTGCACAAACACAGCTCTGTGTACATTTCACTGTTACGGGTATTAAATCAACAGAGGAAAAACATACACACGCACACTGGCACCGGGACTTACATTTCTGCTCATTCATACTCGGCTAGGGTCTGCAGCACACACTCACTAACAAACACACACACACACTGTTGGGCGTCTGCCACACACGTGTGCACACACACACACACACACACAGACGCCGACGAGTCTGACTGTATATGTCTAAGATTAGACGAATGTCTGTGATCAGTCGTCTAGCTGACGCTATACGATACGGCGCACCACAGCACTAATGTTCTGGAACCAGCCTCTTTAACTGGATGAGTTGGTAGCCTGGTTCCAGAACTGTTTATGCTGTATAGTCAACACCTATTTGCATTGACAAAGACATTAGTAGTTATACTGCGCAAACTGTTCTGGGACCGAGGCTAATAGTAAAGACAATAGGAGTTGGCCATAGGCCCACAATGTACAAACAGATCTGGGACCAGCCTAATTGAATGTAACTTGAGGAGTTTGTATGAGAATAAGCAGGCAGAGTTATCAACTACACAGTGCTGATCCTGTGAGGATTTAACAATACACTGCTGCATATAAAAATATGATAAACATCGACCGATTCTACATACTTAACGGCCATGGTGCATCTGCAATGTTTCCAAGATTTATAACAAACCAAAGCTTTTATTTCCCTTCTCAGTGTGTGTGAGGGTGTAGCGTCAGTATGCATGTGTGTGCATGTTGTGTGTGTGTGTGTGTGTGTGTGTGTGTGTGTGTGTGTGTGTGTGTGTGTGTGTGTGTGTGTGTGTGTGTGTGTGTGTGTGTGTGTGTGTGTGTGTGTGTGTGTGTGTGTGTGTGTGTGTGTGTGTGTGTGTGTGTGTGTGTGTGTGTGTGTCTGAGTGTAAGAATGTGAAAGTGTCCCATGTGTATTCATAGAGTCAGTGCAAGAGAGTTAGAGCTAAAAAAAAAATGGTCACTGCAGGTAGTCCGTGTAGTCATTATTTAGCAATCTGTTTTAGCAGTCTTATGGCTTGAGGGTAGAAGCTGTTCAGAGACCTGTTGGTTCCAGACTTGGTGCATCAGTACCGCTTGACGTGCGGTAGCAGAGTTAATAGTCTGTGCGCTGCCTCTGGATGAGCATTTTCTTGCTGTAGGGCTACAGAGACGTGCTTGTGAGGAAATATATATAATACTTCATAGAAAAGCAACTTTGAATAATGGGAAACGGGAAATGACAAAAAAATCTCCGAATTTGGTGTATGTTTTATATGCTTAGATATATATTCATTATTTATGCTGATAAAGAGCAGTGGTCTATTATGGTCCTGCTATTGCTATGCCAATTTGGGGCTTCCGAGTGGCACAGTGGTCTAAGGCATCTCAGCCCTTGAGGTGTCACTTCAAAATGTTTGTTTTTTCTGGTTCAAATCCAGGCTGTATAAAAACTGGCCATGATTGGGAATCCCATAGGTCGGGGCACACAATTGGCCCAGTGTTGTCTGGTGTAGGCCGTCATTGTAAAATAAGAATTTTAAATTAGAACCCAAACCGGCTACTATCGTGCATACATTTATTTTGTCCCCCCACATCAAACGCGATCACGACATGCAGGTTAAAATATCAAAACAAACTCTGAACCAATTACATTAACTTGGGGACAGGTTGAAAAGCATTAAACATGTATGGCACTTTAGCTAGTTAGCTTGCACTTGTTAGATAATTTGTCCTGTTTAGCTACCTTGCTGTTGCTAGCTAATTTGTCATGGAATATAAACATTGAGTTGTTCTTTTACCTGAAATGCACAAGGTCCTTTACTCAGACAATTAATCCACACATAAAACGGTCAACCGAATCGTTTCTAAAAATCTCTCCTCCTTCCAGGCTTTTTCATCTTTGAACTTATATGGTGATTGGCATCTAAACTTTCATAGTATTACCACAACGACCAGCAAAACAGATAGTCATTCAATCACCCACATGGGTATAACCAATGAGGAGATCGCACGTGGGTACCTGCTTCAATAAACCAATGAGGAGATGGGAGAGGCAGAACGTGCAGCGCGATCTGCGTCAGAAATAAATTACTTCTATTGTAGCCCTTGGCTTCGCAGACGCTCGTTGGCACGCGCGACATGTCCGGTCTGGTCAGCATGTTAACTGACTTGTTAAATAAATAAAAACATTATCCCTTTTGGAGAATCATCAAGTATCATTACCTTGTGAAGAGATGCAATAAATCACCTAGATATGATTTCACTTTAGATAGTTATGTCATTATGAATTGTCATTAATGAGCTGAACCCAAAAACTGCCAACCAAAGCAGTGAGTGACTGTTCTAACCACTAGGTGACACCCATACCTTGATTTCTACTCTGAGAGCTTCCCCTTTCCCTATTTCCCAAAGAAACACACACACACAGATGAACACACACTTGGACACAGGACACACACACACACACACACACACACACACACACACACACACACACACACACACACACACACACACACACACACACACACACACACACACACACACACACACACACACACACACACACACACACACACACACAGCATGCCATAGTGTTTCAAACACCAATGTTTCTGCTCTCAGATTCAATAATAACTTCCAAATGAACGGGGTCACACTAACTCAACCCCCAAATGAACGGGGTCACACTAACTCAACCCCCCAAATGAACGGGGTCACACTAACTCAACCCCCAAATGAAGGGGGTCACACTAACTCAACCCCCAAATGAACGGGGTCACACTAACTCAACCCCCAAATGAAGGGGGTCACACTAACTCAACCCCCAAATGAACGGGGTCACACTAACTCAACCCCCAAATGAACAGGGTCACACTAACTCAACCCCCAAATGAACAGGGTCACACTAACTCAACCCCCCAAATGAACGGGGTCACACTAACTCAACCCCCAAATGAACGGGGTCACACTAACTCAACCCCCCAAATGAACGGGGTCACACTAACTCAACCCCCAAATGAACGGGGTCACACTAACTCAACCCCCAAATGAAGGGGGTCACACTAACTCAACCCCCCAAATGAACGGGGTCACACTAACTCAACCCCCAAATGAACGGGGTCACACTAACTCAACCCCCAAATGAACGGGGTCACACTAACTCAACCCCCCAAATGAAGGGGGTCACACTAACTCAACCCCCCAAATGAACGGGGTCACACTAACTCAACCCCCAAATGAAGGGGGTCACACTAACTCAACCCCCAAATGAACGGGGTCACACTAACTCAACCCCCAAATGAAGGGGGTCACACTAACTCAACCCCCCAAATGAACGGGGTCACACTAACTCAACCCCCAAATGAACGGGGTCACACTAACTCAACTCCCAAATGAACAGGGTCACACTAACTCAACCCCCCAAATGAACGGGGTCACACTAACTCAACCCCCAAATGAACGGGGTCACACTAACTCAACCCCCCAAATGAACGGGGTCACACTAACTCAACCCCCAAATGAACGGGGTCACACTAACTCAACTCCCAAATGAACGGGGTCACACTAACTCAACCCCCCAAATGAACGGGGTCACACTAACTCAACCCCCAAATGAACGGGGTCACACTAACTCAACCCCCCAAATGAACGGGGTCACACTAACTCAACCCCCCAAATGAACGGGGTCACACTAACTCAACCCCCAAATGAACGGGGTCACACTAACTCAACCCCCAAATGTATTGTACATAATCACTGCCTGACCAAGTGACAGTTAAAACCTCTCATGCATGACACTGTAGGAGACCACTCTGAAGTGTGAGAACAGATAAATCTGTTCTCCCCTCTCTGAGACGACAGGCTTTAAACAGGGCTGTGCTGGGATCAGGAGAGAGAGAGAGTTGGAGAGAGAGAGTTGGAGAGAGAGAGTTAGAGAGAGCGAGAGTTAGAGAGAAAGAGAGAGAGAGTTAGAGAGAGAGAGTTAGAGAGAGAGAGTTAGAGAGAGAGTTAGAGAGAGAGAGTTAGAGAGAGTTAGAGAGAGTTAGAGAGTTAGAGAGAGAGAGAGAGTTAGAGAGAGTTAGAGAGAGAGAGAGTTAAATGCTTTTCTTTCTCCCATACAGCCCCCCAGCTGTGGCCACAGTGACAGATTACAAGCCAGCCTGTCTGTGTGTATGTGTGTGTCGTGCATGTGTGTGTGTGTGTGTGTGTGTGTGTGTGTGTGTGTGTGTGTGTGTGTGTGTGTGTGTGTGTGTGTGTGTGTGTGTGTGTGTGTGTGTGTGTGTGTGTGTGTGTGTGTGTGTGTGTGTGTGTGTGTGTGTGTGTGTGTGTGTGTGTGTGTGTGTGTGAGAGAGAGGGTTGTCCTGCTCTCCCTCCATCTGACTGATACTTAGCCTAAAGCATACCACAGAGCCACACAATACAATACAAGCCTCCATAGAGAGAGCATGCAGACATGCTTATGCTGATTGCTGATGTTGACTGTACCATGTTGGGAGCAAATACTATTTGAGGAGAACTTTAGTAAATATAACATCCACTGCCATGTGTTGGTGCCTTTGGATATCCTTAAATATTGAGATGAGTGTGTGTGTGTGTGTGTGTCACCATTCCCCAATGGGATTATAATAATTTTGAGAATCTCTTCAAAAAGGTGTGTGATTATGAAGCAGTCGTTTGAACTGCATGAGCAGTGGGCACAGGTGCTTAGTTTCACCGAGAGAGGTCAGTTAACAATATATCCATCAATAATCTTAAACACACAAGAAGACAGAAAAGGACTGAAAGTGACACTGTGGAGAGAGAGTAAACACACTCTCCCTTCACCCGTTGAGCAGAGCGCCAGACGGCTCGCCCTTCACCCGTTGAGCAGAGCGCCAGGCGGCTCGCCCTTCACCCGTTGAGCAGAGCACCAGACGGCTCGCCCTTCACCCGTTGAGCAGAGCGCCAGGCGGCTCGCCCTTCACCCGTTGAGCAAAGCGCCAGGCGGCTCGCCCTTCACCCGTTGAGCAGAGCGCCAGGCGGCTCGCCCTTCACCCGTTGAGCAGAGCGCCAGGCGGCTCGCCCTTCACCCGTTGAGCAGAACGCCAGGCGGCTCGCCCTTTCACCCGTTGAGCAGAGCGCCAGGCGGCTCGCCCTTCACCCGTTGAGCAGAGCGCCAGGCGGCTCGACCTTCACCCGTTGAGCAGAGCGCCAGGCGGCTCGCCCTTCACCCGTTGAGCAGAGCGCCAGGCGGCTCGCCCTTTCACCCGTTGAGCAGAGCGCCAGGCGGCTCGCCCTTCACCCGTTGAGCAGAGCGCCAGGCAGCTCGCCCTTCACCCGTTGAGCAGAGCGCCAGGCGGCTCGCCCTTTCACCCGTTGAGCAGAGCGCCAGGCGGCTCGCCCTTCACCCGTTGAGCAGAGCGCCAGGCGGCTCGCCCTACACCCGTTGAGCGGAGCGCAAGGCAGCTCTCCCGGAGTTGGGGATGGGACCGCGCAGGGAGAGACTGACAGACAGCGCAGCAGCAGCGGCCAGTCACAGTTCTCTGCGCCGACCAGTTGTCACCAAAGTGACAGGCAACAGCTGAGAACATACATCTGGAACCCAGGGAGCCTCCACACTTCGACACCCCCTATATTTTAGACCACATTGCTTCAAGTATTGACGTTAGGGTTTTTTCACAAGACCGCAACCGACAAGGAAAGTAGACTATTTGTGATCTTATCGGAAGGTCAGGCTAGCTAGACTTTGTTAATGTCCCTTGTAGGCAAGGCTATTTCATTTCTGAAAGCATTCATAATCATTTACAGACCATACATAACGGTCTGTATGTATCATAGAAAGCCCTCTCATACCTTTGCTAAAAAAAAAGCCGACACGTTTTCTGAGTCAACAGCAGGGAATTTAAATATGAAAGAGACTGATCGAAAATATACTTCTCTTGATGAAAAAATAGCACAAAGCTTATTGTGAATAGTAGCCTAATAAAGAGACTAATTCAGTTTTAAAATAGCTTGCTCATGATAAATACTTTCAGAAAATAAAACACACTTCACTGGGCAGCTCAATTCAGGCTCATAAAAGTTAAACGAAATTGCAATATAAACATGTTTCCATTATGCAATATATCTTTTGATATTTGATACACTGATACAAGGACGCAACATATATGGTATCCTTACCCCCAAAGAGTTCAGTCCTGGTAAACAAAGAATCCAGAACTAATATTCCTTGACGTGTAGAAACGATTCAAGTTACGTCGCATTGGCATGAAATGAAATGTCCAGAAAGCGCACCGTTGTCCCGTAGACTTGTCCCGAATTGCGCGGTTAGATTCGTCCAAATGTCGGCGACTGCATGTTGTAGGCAAAACGAGTGAACTAGGGAGCCTACTTTGTAAAAGTTCATCTATGACTGTCACAGCATCTCCTTATAAATTCACTAGCGCCCCGTTCGTAATAATGGGCTCAACTCGAGCCACACCGAAATGGCATTAGCATTACTCTTTGCCTATTGGCTTAAACAAGCAACCCCCACCAAGAGAGAGAAAGAGAGAGAGAGAGAGAGAGAGAGAGAGAGAGAGAGAGAGAGAGAGAGAGAGAGAGAGAGAGAGAGAGAGAGACCATGTCTTAGTCATTGAATTGAATTGAGATGGCGGGAGAGAAAGAGAGAAAGAGAGAGAGGGAGCAAGAGAGAGAGAGAAAGAGAGAGAGAGAGAGAGAGAGAGAGAGAGAGAGAGAGAGAGAGAGAGAGAGAGAGAGAGAGACCATGTCTTAGTCATTGAATTGAATTGAGATGGCGGGAGAGAGAGAAAGAGAGAAAGAGAGAGAGGGAGCAAGAGAGAGAGAGACATATATATATATATAGAGAGAGAGAGAGAGAGGGAGCGAGAGAGAGAGAGAAAGAGAGAGAGACCATATCTTAGTCATTGAATTGAATTGAATTGAGATGGCGAGAGAGAGATAAAGAGAGAGAGAGAGAGGGAGCGTGAGAGAGAGAGAGAGAGTGAGAGAGACATGGAGAGAGAGAGAGAGGGAGAGGTGGACATTCTTAGTAATCCCGAGAATGTTGACGATTTTTGCCGGTGAGTTTCACTCCTGCTTCCATTTCCACTGGGACTGCTCCAGAGAAAGTCTTTAATAATGTATCATAGATGTAAACAATGTGAGTCATTGAGTAAATGTAAATGTTTTGTTTTAGGTTTAATTGCCGCAGCCCAGCCACATAATGGATTTTGAACATTTATGAAATCTCATGAAAAAATCATGGATTGGCCTGCAATTAATGTCCCTCCCTCCCTCCCTCCCTCCCTCCCACATTTTGTTGTGTTACCACTGAATTGATTAGATTGATTAGATTTCAATTATTTTGTCACCGTTCCACACACCATATTTTCAAGCATAGTGGTAGCTGCATCATGTTATGGGTATGCTTGTAATTGATATGGACTGGGGAGTTTTTCAGGATAAAAAAATAAATGGAATGGAGCTAAGCACAGGTAAAATGCTAGAGGAAAACCTGGTATGATCTGCTTTCCACCAGGCTGGGAGATTAATTAACCTTTCAGCAAGACAATAACCTAAAACACAAGGCCAAATCTACGCTGGAGAGCTCATCAAGAAGACAGTGAATGTTCCTGAGTGGCCGAGTTACAGTTTTGACTAAAATCTACTTGAAAATCCATGGCAAAACCTGAAACGGTTGTCTAGCAATGATCAACAACCAATTTTATAGAGCTTGAACAATTTTTAAAAGAATAAAGGGGCAAATGTTTCACAAACCAGGTGTGGAAACCTCTTAGAGAAAGACTCACAACTATAAACGTGGCCAAAGATGTTTATACAAAGTACTCACTCAGTGGTGTGAATACGTATGTAAATGAGATATTTCTGTAATTTATTTTCAATACATTTACGGTCTGAATACTTTCTGAAGGCACTGTATATGCACACACTGAAAAAGGGCCATAGCTCAACTATGTTATTGGATCAGTCAAATGCCTCTGGTTGATTGAAGTTTCAGAGTTAGCAAGCTATCCAATCTTTCCTTGAACAGTATAGGGCTTCAAAAGGCCGACTGTTTTTGAAGCATTTAGAGAAAAGCATAGGCATAATATGCTATGATTGGTTGTTATCACTTAGCATGGACCAAAACAACTGGAGCAAGTCTGACAAGGCTCCAAAATAACCCCCTAAAGGTCAAAGATGAGGTCAGTATTGATGTCTTTGGGACGACATCACTTTTACAAAATGGGACATCAAAGCTTTAAGCTACATGTGTAATATAAATGTGACAAATGGCTCATTCTGATTGGATGACCTTTGACACCTAACATTAGAATAAGGAGCTCGGTCATTGGTTGACCCAGGTCATGGTAAACTGAAAGCATTATAAGTGGGACCAGGTTCTGCCAAACCCTGTCAATCAATTTCCACGCACACATTCGCATGCGTGCACACACACACACGCATGCACACGCAAGCAACGTACGTACACACGCACACACGCACACACGCACGCACACGCACACACACACACACACACACACACACACACACACACACACACACACACACACACACACACACACACACACACACACACACACACACACACACACACACACACACACACACACACACACACACACACACACACACACACACACACACACACACACACACACACACACACACACACACAGAGAGAGTGCACTGCTCTGACAGATTCCATCTGGATCAGATGGATGTAAAGCCTACTTCTCTTTGGCGTTGCACTTCAATGAAATATATTTTCTTTGTGTGTTTCTTTTTCCCCATTTCTGTTCCCCTGTAAAATAGCGAGACATACTAAGAGTTACAACCATGTTCAAAGTATTTGAGTGTGCTGGGAAGTAAACAAAACAAACAGCAGAACTATTTGTACATCACCGTATCTTGATGTTAAGAAACGGTTCAGTTCAACCAGTGAGTGTTGTAAATTAGCCACACAGAGCCCTTTAATGGTCAGTGTTGGTTGGACATGCTGTCTCGAGAAAGGACACTGAAGGAGATAGCATATCTCTCTGTCGGGCATATGATTTACTGCTACCCTAATGCTCTATGTGGGTTAGAGCAGAATGTTTATTAAGCAAACCTCTTTCCCTATCACTTATCACTTATCTTAATCTATTGCTTATCTAATGTGATATTTATGACAGTGTTGTAAAAAGGCTCTCACAACACAGCATCACTGAGCTGTAGAACCATTAGGATGGCTTGCATACCAAGCAAGCGCAGCATGTTTCACTGTGTCCAGATGAAGTTTCTTCACTGCTTCATTCAGGACCGGATGTTCTGGACTAAACATCTACTTTGAAAAAGGTCTTAGAAAACAGCCCAAATTATTTGTTCATTCAGCTACTTTGACAAAAGAGGGACAATCACTCATATACAGTACAAGCTAAGTCATTTACTTGATCAGTGAGGGGATAGCACTTTGGAGATTCATCATTTGATTTGAGGAAAAAGCCCTTTCCAATGCAGCTGTATATTATGTTTGGCAGGTTTTGTGACAGAACAGAAGGGAATGTTTTAGTTGTGCTAAATCTTTAATATTTTTAACAAGACTGGGAGCTCAGAGTGCCCCCTGCAGAGATCGAGATATCTCTCTCTCTCTCTCTCTCTCTCTCTCTCTCTCTCTCTCTCTCTCTCTCTCTCTCTCTCTCTCTCTCTCTCTCTCTCTCTCTCTCTCTCTCTCTCTCTCTCTCTCTCTCTCTCTCTCTCTCTCTCTCTCTCTCTCTCTCTCTCTCAAAATTGGTCTACTTACATGATTACTATTAACAAGTTGGAAGATACAAGATACCTCAAGAATATTTGAGCTCCGTGCCTCGGACACAAGCCCACAATAAGCACTTTGTGACGTTGATACTTTAACTTAAAACGAAGAGCTATTACACTTTCTCTCTCTCTCTGTTTCCATTATTACAGTTTTTCTCAATTGCTAAAACACAATTTCGGAAACCTTGCTCCATTTCCTGAAAACATTAAACACAAAACCTCATCTTCAAGCACTATTTACATAACCTCCTCTCGCAAAATGAAACATTCGCCCCAAAACAGTTTTACCTGTGTTCAAAATCGAACACTGCTCTCAAATCATAAACAAAGTGATCAAAATGATATACATTCTCAAGCAGTCAGTAAACAATACACCGAAAAATAGAAAACACATTGTTCAAAAATACAATTCTCAGGGAGAAGTACATTTTTAATCTAATTATTATTATTATTTTTCCGTCTTTTGATGGACGAAAACATGTTCTATCATAGTAGCTCAAAATTGATCAGAAATTACTACTCTGTTTTGCTCTTTGCAATTTTGTTCTTCCTACTTTTACAGAACTGTACCCTGCATCTCACAAACTTGTCCTTTGTCTCTGTGATACTGTAATTCTTGTTCTTTGTTGATATGAACCTGCAACCAGTCAAAATCTATTGAGCAGTCAGTACTGTTAATAAATGGAAAGCACAATGTTCAGGGCCATACAATTTGTCCATTGTACAGTATACAGCCTACAATGCACTGTACTACAGTATACAATACTAAAAGGGACACAAATCAAAGGAGTAAACATGCGATCAATGTGCTTCTTCTTGTCTTTGGGCTGGGTCAGGCCAGAGCACTTCGTTGACATCACAAGCTATATTGTCCCTCCTGAGGCAACGGGGGAAGAAGCATCTTGTGCGCCGTATCCAGCCCTGACATGATTCCTCACCTATATCACCACAGGCTAAATCCATGGCTTGCAGCAGATTTACTCTGGTGTAGGGTTGTCTATCATACACTTTCCATCTCCAAGAGGAGAAAAACTCCTCAATCGGATTCAGGAAAGGTGAGTATGGAGGGACAAGTTCATAAACTGCCCATTGATTTTAAACCGTTCCCTTACCTGATCAGCTCGGTGGAAACTGGCATTGTCCCACATTATCACATAGGTGGGAATTGGATTCTCATTTAGCTCTTGACCCTGCCGCTCAAATAAAATATCTCTTAGATTGGCAATAAATCTTAGAAGGTGCTGGGTGTTATATGGCCCGAGTGTAACATGGTGATGTAGAACACCATGGTTGCTGATAGCAGCACAGATTGTGACATTGCCACCTCATTGACCAGGGACTTCAACAATGGCCCGCTGTCCAATCACAGCCTCTCCTTCTCCTCTTTGTTAGATTGAAGATACAAAGATGTTTCATTCCAAGTCAAATCCTGTGTGAAATTATACTGTATGGAGGATCTTGTACGGTCAGAGACAGTGCTATACTGTGTAAATTAGCTCCATACAGTGTCGATTCATTCACATAGTATGTGTTAAGTCTAGATTACAGTAAATGTTTCTGTCTTGTATCACAGTTCTTTCAACCTTGGTGAGTTGCTTACTATGGTTTCATTTCCTGTTACGATGGAGGACACGGCCAATCGTGGAAATGCTCACACTGTGCCCTGGAAGTTATCTTGATTTCTCTGAGGACCCATGCCAACTATAACGACCTCTTGCTCCCGAGTGAATATAGCTGTCCTTCCACCTGCATGTGGCAGCCTTGCAATTCTACAAAAAGTAGTTGTGGAGTTACAAAACATATTCATGCAGTACAATACATACAGTGATTAACTTTACAAATGTCTATTGAAACAGCTGCATACAGTGTAGTACAGTAAATTTGCAATTACAAAAATACAGTAGTATACTGTACCTGTTCTCTTCTCTGAAAGTCCTTACTAAGGTGGACACAGAAAATCAGCTCAAATTGAGTTGCACTCTAAGTCCTGCTTCCCTCATTGTCAGTCCATGGACAAGAACATGGTCTATAACTGTTGCTCGAATTTCATCAGATATTTCCACTATGTCTTCCTCTTCGTCCTCCTCTTCCTCTTTCTTGCCCTCGTCCTCCTCGTCGCCCACCTCGCATACACACTCGTCCTCATTCTCTCACATTGTTTCTTCAATCCATTCTCAGACTTTCTCCTTCCCACCTTCAACAACCTGTTTGCTCTCTGAACTGGCTTATATTGGTTGTGTCGCACCATTTGAAACAGGTTAAATCAATTTTGAGTGGTTGTGTTCAATCAATGACATATGGTCTCTATTTGTATTTGATTGTTGCCACTTGTGTTTACCAGTATGGATGACATGTGCATTAGAGTGCAGAATGTGTTTTGAGAATGGGAATGTGTTTAGAGTTTTGCTGAAAAGTCTAAGTGAGATCTGCCATTCCAGGACCTTGAGATGCTTCTTACGGAGCCACTCCTTAGTTGCCCTGGCTGTGTGTTTCAGGTCATTGTCATGCTGGAAGACCCAGCCACGACTCATCTTCAATGCTCTTACTGAGGCAAGGAGGTTGTTGGTCAAGATCTCGCGATACATGGCCCCATCCATCCTCCCCTCAATACGGTGCATTCGTCCTGTCCCCTTTGCAGAAAAACATCCCCAAAGAATTATGTTTCCACCTCCATGCTTCACGGTTGGGATGGTGTTCGGGGTTGTACTCATCCTTCTTCTTCCTCCAAACACGGCGAGTGGAGTTTAGACCAAAAAGCTCTATTTTTGTCTCATCAGACCTTCTTCCATTCCTCCTCTGGATCATCCAGATGGTCATTGGCAAACTTCAGACGGGCCTGGACATGTGCTGGCTTGAGCAGGGGGACCTTGCGTGCGCTGCAGGATTTTAATCCATAACGGCGTAGTGTGTTACTAATGGTTTTCTTTGAGACTGTGGTCCCAGCTCTCTTCAGGTCATTGACCAGGTCCTGCCGTGTAGTTCTGGGCTGATCCCTCACCTTCCTCGTGATCATTGATGCCCCACGATGTGAGATCTTGCATGGAGCCCCAGACCGAGGGTGATTGACCGTCGTCTTGAACTTCTTCCATTTTCTAATAATTGCGCCAACAATTGTTGTCTTCTCACCAAGCTGCTTGCCTATTGTCCTTTAGCCCATCCTAGCCTTGTGCAGGTCTACAATTTTACCCTGATGTCCTTACACAGCTCTCTGGTCTTGGCCATTGTGGAGAGGTTGGAGTCTGTTTGATTGAGTGTGTGGACAGGTGTCTTTTATACAGTTAACAAGTTCAAACAGGTGCAGTTAATACAGGTAATGAGTGGAGAACAGGAGGGCTTCTTAGAAAAACTAACCGGTCTGTGAGAGCCGGAATTCTTACTGGTTGGTAGGTGATCAAATACTTACAGTATGTCATGCAATAAAATTCAAATTAATTACTTAAAAATCATACAATGTGATTTTCTGGATTTTTGTTTTAGATTCTGTGTCTCACAGTTGAAGTGTACCTATGATAAAAATTACAGACCTCTACATGCTTTGTAAGTAGGAAAACCTGCAAAATCGGCGGTGTATCAAATACTTGTTCTCCCCACTGTATATACTTTTATTTCCCCTTTATCTAACCAGCTAGGCTAGTTGAGAACAAGTTCTCATTTACAACTGTGATCTGGCCAAGATAAAGCAAAGCAGTTCAGGACATACATCAACACAGAGTTACACATGGAATAAACAAACACACAATCAATAATACAGTTGAAAAATCTATATACATTGTGTGCAAATGAGGTAGGATAAGAAAGGTAAGGCAATAAATAGGCTATGGTGGCAAATTAATTACAATATAGCAATTAAACACTGGAATTTCAGAGGGTGCAAAAGATGAATGTGCAAGTAGAGATACTGGGGTGCAAAGGAGCAAGATAAATACATACAGTATGGGGATGAGTTAGATTGGATGAGCTATTTACCAATGAGCTATGTACAGGTGCAGTGATCTGTGAGCTGCTCTGACAGCTGGTGCTTAAACCTAGTCAGGGAGGTAAGAGTCTCCAGCTTCAGAGATTTTTGCAGTTCATTCCAGTCATTGGCAGCAGATAACTGGAAGGAGAGGTGGTGGGTATAATATAATGCTGGTGGGTATGAAAAATTCAGCAACACAGAATCCCCCCTCTGCATACATATTTTTGATGTAATCTATATTATAAATGTATATTGCATAGTGCATAACCTAGCAATAAACAGATGAGCAAGCTGTTACTACACACTTAGATTGCGGTTGTTTTGACCTAGACATTACATTTGGATTAAGGTTTGTTTGGAATGTCCACATTCTCTTCTTCTTCTTCTTCTTCTTCTTCTTCTTCTCTCTGACAGTAGATGAGAACACTACAAATGTGATTGTGGTTGTGCCACTGGTTGCTGGGTCTAGGTGAGGTTATTTGCTGTGGCGTTAGTATGGTCTTTAACCACTGCCTTCTCACCATATGCTCTCTTTGATTTGGAGGCTATATGTTGACTCTGTCGCTGTATCCGTGGTGCTTTTGTCAACTCATTTGGTGGAGATAGTCGGCCTCATTCATTTTATTGTGTTGGCATCGTTTCGCTTCCTCTCGCAAGCCAATTTGTGACATCAATACAAACACTGGCAAATTTAGAATATTCATTCTGTCATTGTTTGTCTAACGAAATGTCTGGAAATAATTAGAATGTAGCTAGCCTTTCTGAGACATTACGTTCTCTAAATGGAAGGCTGATCTGCAATTACACCCGAGACATTACAGTGAGAAGTGTTCTGTTCTGGTACAGTGCTCACCGGATGCAGAATCTGTATTACAATTCTACATCCGAACATAATTGAGGGGCTTCTTTTTCCAAAGAGAAGGATCCTGTTGCTTCAAGAGTTTACACAGGAAATCTCTTGTACAAACAAAGGCAGGCTGACAAACAAACAAGTGGCCAGAGCTGAGGCTGAGGCGGGGCGGCCTGGACCAAACAGCTGGATGTCTCCAGTCTCTCCAGTCCACCAGTCACCTGGCTTCTCTCCATACTTCAAACACTGGTCTGACCAATTAGAACCCTCTGCCCTGAGCCAAAGCCACAAAAGGCCTGCAGGGCATTCAGCTTTTAGCCAGTTGACTGACTGGGTTTGTTGTTGGGTTGGAGAGCATGTCACACAGAATGACCAATGGAATCACATTACCAAAACAAACAGACAAATGCCGAGTCAGGAGATACAATGGGAGAAAAGGATTGATTGGTTTTCACTCAATTCTTCCAAAATAAACCACATGAAAACAGCAGAGTAACAGACTCTTGGGTGTTTGGATGAACTGCAATAACAATAGCCAAATTGGGTATTCTTCTTGGTATTTCCGAGCCAACATAAGCACTGGTACATACATGTGTACAAAAGTTTATTCAGCTACTCAAAAGGACAGCCAGAAGTTTGTGGAATTCTCAATATGTTATCGCTATGCTTTCAACCATCTAAAAGCACAACTTTTTGATGGGTCAACTGCAAGTGCTGTTATTGTGAAGTGGAAAAGTCTAGGAGCAACAAGTGCTCAGCCACGCAATGGTATGCCATATAAGCTCACAGAATGTGATCGCTAAGTGCTGAAGATTGTCTGTCCTCAGTTGCAACACTCACTACCGAGTTCCAAACTGCCCCTGGAAGCAATGTCAGCACAAGAACTGTTTGTCGGAAGCTTCATGAAATGGTTTGCCATGGCCGATCAGCCGCACACAAGCCTAAGATCACCATGAGCAATGACAAATGTCGGCTGGAGTGGTGTGAAGCTCGCCGCCGTTGGACTCTGGAGCAGTGAAAATGCGTTCTCTGGAGTGATGAATCACACTTCACCATCTGGCAGTCTGACTGACTAATCTGGGTTTGGCGGATTCCAGGATAACGCTACCTGTCCCAATGCATAGCACCAACTGTAAAGTTTAATGGAGGAGGAATAATGGTCTGGGGCTGTTTTTTTATGGGTCGGGATAGGAGAGAAATCTTCACACTAGCATACGATAACATTCTAAAAGATTCTGTGCTTCCAACTTTGTGACAACAGTTTGGGGAAGGCCCTTTCCTGTTTCAGCATGACAATGACCCCGTACACAAGGCAAGGTCCATACAGAAAGGGTTTGTAAAGATCGTTGTGGAACAACTTGACTCTCCTGCACAGAACCCTGATCCCATCCCCATCGAACACCTTTGTGATGAATTGGAACGCCGACTGTGAGCCAGGACTAATCGCCCAACATCAGTGTCCTACCTCACTAATTACCTTGTGGCTGAACGGAAGCAAGTGCCTGCAGTAATGTTCCAACATCTAGTGGAAAGCCTTCCCAGAAGAGTGGAGGCTGTTATAGCAGCAATGTTCCAACATCTAGTGGAAAGCCTTCCCAGAAGAGTGGAGGCTGTTATAGCAGCAATGTTCCAACATCTAGTGGAAAGCCTTCCCAGAAGAGCGGAGGCTGTTATAGCAGCATAGGGGGGACCAAGTCCATATTAATGCCCATGATTTTGGAATGAGATGTTCGGCGAGCAGGTGTCCACATACCTTTGATCACGTAGTGTACCTTTGCTCCTCACTAAGAGCACCCAGAGGGCTGAATCGGAGTCTTTGCCAGAGCAAAATAGTCAAATTATGAACAAATGATGATGAAACAATGTTCAGAAACTGTACGTGGTGGAGGAAAAGCTGTAGTGGTGGAGGAAAAGCGTGGTTGGAGAATTTACCCTTGACAGCACCGCACTATTTCCTAATACGAGGAAAATATATGACATTTTTGCACATTAGATTCTACAGTTCCCCACATTATCAGACACTTGCACAGATTCTATCAGTCAAACACACAGCGTTACACCCATCCAAAATCCATCCAAACCCCATAAAAAATGGTCAGGGGTGCTGCTCCTCAACCTCCAACATTAGCATATTTCCCTTTAATATTCAGCCTGGTAATATCTAGCTTTCTGTGCGTGCTTTGGTAGACAACCTGGGACCTGGAAGCATTCCATGCTACTCCTCCACTCCCTCTCTCCCTCCCTGGCTGATGACACACAATGCTCCCCCTATCCCAGACCAGGTCGGAAGGCCCCTGGTTAGAATGGCCCCCAGCCAGTAGAGGGGAGCGAGGGAGACTGGGGTGCTGGGGAAAGACAAATATGTGGTATATTACTCCAACATAGAAATCTGTAGTCAGAACTGTCTATGTCCACTGTGTGTCTGCTGCCACCGAACAGCATTTTTTTTATGGGTCATGTCAATGGGTTCAACACATTTCCATGTTTCTTTTTCTTCTTCTTTTCACTTTTAAGACGCTATTTTGTTTGTTTGCTTAGCACTTTCCCACTGGGAATACAATATCAGATGTTTTGTATTTATACAGCAACTTAATGTGTTATCACTGTGCTTCATCTAGCAGAACCAAATGACCTGGATGGCAGTTGAGATTACATTACAAGTACATAGTGCAAGTGATCGATGCTGTTTGAGATTCTGTGCAGATATTTACATTGTGACGACCTGCGACCTTTGCATGCTATGTTGACCATGCACACTTTCTATGAGTACATAAGAAGACATTATAGTAACAGTAACCTCAAAATGTGGCCATGGATGTGTTACTCATTGTAGGATTGAATAAATACTGTTGCATTAGTTGTAAGATACCCTTAACTTTTGGCTATTTATTGTATTATAAAAGTAAAATTGAATTGTGTTTGGTTGACAACGCAAACAAACATCAACAATTAAAATAGACTTATCTAATGCTTGGATAGTTTCAACTGAGTCAGCTGGCTTAATCTTATTCTTTAACTTTTATTTTTGGTTTAGTTGGAATCCATATATATTCCACACATATTCCACATATTTTTGGTTTAGTTGAATTCCACATATAATTTGTTAACTTGTCGACAAGTTAGTAGGATATTTACTATATTAGAAAAGTGTTATTGAATTGTGTTTGGTTGTCAACCAATTCCAATTTGTCTAAAAATGTATAATTGGTATGTTGGATTCATGTCTCCATCTCAACCAAGAATCAAAGTTAGGAATAAGACTAAATCAAATCAAACTTTATTTAAGGTGGATTTGATGGAGTCATTTTCTTTAAGCAGTAGCTAAACTCAGCAAAAAAAGAAATATCCCTTTTTCAGGACCCTGTCATTCAAAGAAAAAAATCATAAAAATACAAATCACTTCACAGATCTTCTTTGTAAAGGGTTTAAACACTGTTTCCCATGCTTGTTCAATGAACCATAAACAATTCATGCACCTGTGGAATGGTCGTTAAGACACTAACTGCTTACAGACGGCAGGCAATTAAGGTCACAGTTATGAAAACCTAGGACACTAAAGAGGCCTTTCTACTGACTCTGAAAAACACCAAAAGAAAGATGCCCAGGGTCCCTGCTCATCTGTGTGAACGTGCCTTAGGCATGCTGCAAGGAGGCATGAGGACTGCAGATGTTGCCATGGCAATAAATTGCCATATCTGCACTGTGAGACGTCTAAGACAGCGCTACAGGGAGACAGGACGGACAGCTGATCGTCCTCACAGTGGCATACCACGTGTAACAACACCTGCACAGGATTGGTACATCCGAACATCACACCTGCGGGACAGGTACAGGGTGGCAACAACGACTGCCCGAGTTACATCAGGAACGCACAATTCCTCCATCACTGCTCAGGATATCAATCCAATTGAGCACATCAGGGACCTGTTTGATCGGAGGGTGAGGGCTAGGGCCATTCCCCCCAGAAATGTCCTGGAACTTGCAGGTGCCTTGGTGGAAGAGTGGGATAACATCTCACAGCAAGAACTGGCCAATTTGGTGCAGTCCATAAGGAGGAGATGCACTGCAGAACTTAATGCAGGTGGTGGCCACACCAGATACTGACTGTTACTTTTGATTTTGACCCCTCCTTTGTTCAGAGACACATTATTCAATTTCTGTTAGTCACATGTCTGTGGAACTTGTTCAGTTTTTGTCTCAGTTGTTGAATGTTGTTATGTTCACACAAATATTTACACATGTTAAGTTTGCTGAAAATAAACGCAGATGACAGTAAGAAGACGTTTCTTTCTGAGTAGCTCATTGACTACTATCGCCATTTCCGGTCACAACTTGCAGACTTGTTTACGTGTTGCTGTGCGTTTTGTGCATTTTGTTGCCAACCTTACTTTGCTACCTGGCAACTTTACGGTTTGTACTTTTTAATTACCGTTTATATTTTTGTTTTTTCCCTCACTCAACTTTTTTTCATACAACCTTTTCACTCCGGACGCTTTATCTGGACATGGTTCGTCAAGACCTCAAACAGCCAACGCTAAGTAGTAACATAGGGTCCAGTAACCTTACTGGACCCTATTCCAACTAAACTACTGAAAGAGCTGCTTCCTGTGCTTGGCCCTCCTATGTTGAACACAATAAATGGCTCTCTATCCACCCGATGTGTACCAAACTCACTAAAAGTGGCAGTAATAAAGCCTCTCTTGAAAAAGCCAAACCTTGACCCAGAAAATATGAAAAACTATCGGCCTATATCGAATCTTCCATTCCTCTCAAATTTTTTTTAGAAAAGGCTGTTGCGCAGCAACTCACTGCCTTCCTGAAGACAATCAATGTATACGAAATGCTTCAGTCTGGTTTTAGACCCCATCATAGCACTGAGACTGCACTTGTGAAGGTGGTAAATTACCTTTTAATGGCATCAGACCGAGGCTCTGCATCTGTCCTCGTGCTCCTAGACCTTAGTGCTGCTGTTGATTCCATCGATCACCACATTCTTTTGGAGAGATTGGAAACCCAAATTGGTCTACACGGACAAGTTCTGGCCTGGTTTAGATCTTATCTGTTGGAAAGATATCAGTCCTCTGGCAAATCAACTGTACATTTCGGTGTTCCTCAAGGTTCCATTTTAGGACCACTATTGTTTTCACTATATATTTTACCTCTTGGTGATGTCATAATGTTAACTTTCACTGCTATGCGGATGACACACAGCTGTACATTTCAAGGAAACATAGTGAACCCCCAAAATTGCCCTCCCTGGAAGCCTGTGTTTTAGGTTGCAAACGTTCTACTTTTAAACTCGGACAAAACAGAGATGCTTGTTCTAGGTCCCAAGAAACAAAGAGATCTTCTGTTGAATCTGACAATTAATCTTAATGGTTGTACAGTTGTCTCAAATAAAACTGTGAAGGACCTCAGCGTTACTCTGGACCCTGATCTCTCTTTTGACGAACATATCAAGACTGTTTCAAAGACAGATTTTTTTCCATCTACATAACATTGCAAAAATCAGAAACTTTCTGTCCAAAAATGATGCAGAAAAATTAATCCATGCTTTTGATACTTCTAGGTTAGAGCACTGCAATGCTCTACTTTCCGGCTACCCGGATAAAGCACTAAATAAACTTAAGTTAGTGCTAAATATGGCTGCTAGAATCCTGAATAGAACCAAATGTGATCATATTACTCCAGTGCTATTCTCCCTACACTGGTTTCCTGTTAAGGCAAGGGCTGATTTCAAGGTTTTACTGCTAACCTACAAAGCATTACATGGGCTTGCTCCTACCTATCTCTCTGATTTGGTCCTGCCTTACATACCTACACGTACAGTACGGTCACAAGACGCAGGCCTCCTAATTGTCCCTAGAATTTCTAAGCAAACAGCTGGAGGCAGGGCTTTCTCCTATAGAGCTCCATTTTTATAGAATGGTCTGCCTACCCATGTGAGAGACGCAAACTCGGTCTCAACCTATAAGTCTTTACTGAAGACTCATCTCTTCGGTGCTAATATTTTAGTCTAACTTGCCGATATTGAATATGACGTTTTATCTTGAGGTGCTCTACATAACTTTGTTCAGTCCGCCATTACTTTGTCGTAAGTTCTGTTAACAGAATGTTGTTTAACAGAATGTTGTTTAACAGAATGTTGTTAACAGAATGTTGTTAATAGAATGTTGTTAACAGAATGTTGTTTAACAGAATGTTGTTTAACAGAATGTTGTTAACAGAATGTTGTTTAACAGAATGTTGTTTAACAGAATGTTGTTAACAGAATGTTGTTAATAGAATGTTGTTAACAGAATGTTGTTAACGTAATGTTGTTACCGTAATGTTGTTAACGTAATGTTGTTACCGTAATGTTGTTAATGTAATGTTGTTAACGTAATGTTGTTAATGTAATGTTGTTAATGTAATGTTGTTAACAGAATGTTGTTAACAGAATGTTGTTAATGTAATGTTGTTAACAGAATGTTGTTACCGTAATGTTGTTAACGTAATGTTGTTAACAGAATGTTGTTAACAGAATGTTGTTAATGTAATGTTGTTAACAGAATGTTGTTAACGTAATGTTGTTAATGTAATGTTGTTAACAGAATGTTGTTAACAGAATGTTGTTACCGTAATGTTGTTAACGTAATGTTGTTAACAGAATGTTGTTAACAGAATGTTGTTAACGTAATGTTGTTAACGTAATGTTGTTAACAGAATGTTGTTAACGTAATGTTGTTAACGTAATGTTGTTAATGTAATGTTGTTAATGTAATGTTGTTAACAGAATGTTGTTAACGTAATGTTGTTAACGTAATGTTGTTAATGTAATGTTGTTAACAGAATGTTGTTAACAGAATGTTGTTAATGTAATGTTGTTAACAGAATGTTGTTAACGTAATGTTGTTAACGTAATGTTGTTAATGTAATGTTGTTAACAGAATGTTGTTAACAGAATGTTGTTAAATCTGAGGCCAATTTTAGACCAAGATCAACATGGTAAAGATTGGAACAGAAATGCGACAAGTCTACAACCCTGTTACTTTAAAGTCATTTTCTCTCTGTGATTTAATGATATGAAGGAGTTCTCATTTCAGAAGGCTATTAGAATTCAGCGCTGGGTCACATTGCTTTAGGAAATACCATCAACAGCTTTCCGCCGCATAAACACCTTAAGCAAGGTCACCCACCTCCATGCACTGAAGCTTCTGCTTTTACACTTTATGTATCACATGTTAAATTGTATGGACTCGTAAGGAGGGTAGAAAACACCAAATAACAGGATTTATGGTTCCGTGGCACCTCGTTTGGCCTATCAGAACATGCATGATACACTTTCCCTCATGACACACACACACCCAACCCTACACACACACACACACACACACACACACACACACACACACACACACACACACACACACACACACACACACACACACACACACACACACACACACACACACACACACACACACACACACACACACACACACACACACACACACACACACACACCCCTACACATTTACATTTACATTTAAGTCATTTAGCAGACGCTCTTATCCAGAGCGACTTACAAATTGGGCGACTTACAAATTACACACACACACACACACACACACACACACACACACACACACACACACACACACACACACACACACACACACACACACACACACACACACACACACACACACACACACACACACACACACACACACACACACACACACACACACACACACACACACACACACACACACTGTCCTTTACACATTTCTACATTTTCACTTGTTTCACCCCAGTGTGGTAGTTGTACTAGTGAGGAACTGTGTTTTTCCATGCAGGGTCTTCTTGTTGTTTTTGTAGGTTAGTATCCTACAGGACCATCAGCCTGGATCTATGGAAGGCTCTGTCTGCACCTTTACAGGACGGTGTGTGTGTGTGTGTGTGTGTGTGTGTGTGTGTGTGTGTGTGTGTGTGTGTGTGTGTGTGTGTGTGTGTGTGTGTGTGTGTGTGTGTGTGTGTGTGTGTGTGTGTGTGTGTGTGTGTGTGTGTGTGTGTGTGTGTGTGTGTGTGGTGTGTGTAGGGGTGTGTGTAGGGGTGTGTGTGTGTGTCTCTGTGAGTGTGTATGTCTCTGTGAGTGTGTATGTGTGTGTTGTCATCACAAGGGATGGAGGGAGGGAGGAGAGGGTTGGGGAAAGGTTGTCTGGAGGTAACAACTCCTCTTCGGAATCTGCCCCATTCCCAACATTCCAGATCCTAGCAGGGTGTTTTCCATGGAGGAGCAGAGCAGTGTGGTCGCTTCATAGCACAGTAAAGCGGGACTCCACCATAACTCAGCTCAGAGACTTTGGAAAACTGTGCCCCTGGCTCCGCTGCCCCCAGACCTGGGTTCAAATACTATTTGAAATCATTCAAATACTTTGATCGTTTGCTTTAGCCTGCCTGGAGTGCAGGTGGGGTTTACACTTTCTATTGGTCCCATGTGCCAGACAAGTTCAATCACACGAAGATGAAATATATGAAATTACTTCATATAGTATTTGAACCCAGGTCTGACTGGGCCCCTGCTACTCCAGTTCCTCTCAATACCCAGAAAGCCATGGCATTAACAGATCTTTATCAGTACACCGGTCCCTGTACAGACTCGCCACTCAGCCACTCTCTCTTTGTTTTATTTCAGCGACCAGACCCGAGAGCCAGAGAGGGATTTACATGGGCTAAGTAGTGCACAGCGGTGCAGTCCTAATCTGAACACTGTCAATTTGTTGTAATAGGTAATACATGCCACTTAGCGAACACTACAGTGAGTTCATTATGTTTGATTTTTGGTTTTTAGATTTGTCTACTGGAATTCAACCAAAGACCACTCTGACCAACTCAACCATAAAGGAAATTGTTTTTCCTTTTCCTTGTGTTTTCTGAGTGAATTGACTGAATGTGGTCGTGGTGTGGTGGAAGGAAGAACCGTATGTTGTGGTCGAGAACCAAGTTGATAGTTACATCCCGTGGAGGAGAGAGTAAACAGGGAAAACAGTTATTTAAACAGAGAGAGAGAGAGAGAGAGAGAGAGAGAGAGAGAGAGAGAGAAGAGGAAGGGAAGTAAGTAAGTAAGTAAGTAAGTAAGTAAGTAAGTAAGTAAGGTAAGTAAGTAAGTAAGGAAGTAAGTAAGTAAGTAAGTAAGTAAGTAAGTAAGTAAGTAAGGAAGTAAGGAAGTAAGGAAGTAAGGAAGTAAGGAAGTAAGGAAGTAAGGAAGGAAGGAAGGAAGGAAGGAAGGAAGGAAGGAAGGAAGGAAGGAAGGAAGGAAGGAAGGAGAAAGTAAGAGAGCGAGAGGAGGAAGGAGAGAGAGACAGGACCACAGTGAGAGTAGAACAGTTTGTCCCGGGAGGAAGTGAAAGAAAAGTAAGAAACAGAGAGCAAGAGATAGAACAAGAGAGAAAGAGAGAGAGAGACAGAAAGAGAGAGAGTCAAAGAGAGAGTGAGAGAGAGAGGGAGAGACAGAAAGAGAGAGAGACAGAGAAAGAGGGAGAGACAGAAAGAGACAGAGAGAGAGAAAGAGGGAGAGACAGAAAGAGAGAGAGAGACAGAGAAAGAGGGAGAGAGAGAGAGACAGAGAGAGACAGAGAGAAAGAGGGAGAGACAGAGAGAGAGAAAAAGGGGACAGAGAGAGACAGAGAGAAAGAGGGAGAGACAGAAAGAGGGAGACCGAGAGAAAGAGGGAGAGACAGAAAGAGACAGAGAGAGAGAAAGAGGGAGAGACAGAAAGAGAGAGAGAGACAGAGAAAGAGGGAGAGAGAGAGAGACAGAGAGAGACAGAGAGAAAGAGGGAGGGACAGAGAGAGAGAGAAAGAGGGAGAGAGAAAGGGAGAGAGAGAGAGAGAGAGAGAGAGAGAGAGAGAGAGAGAGAGAGAGAGAGAGAGAGAAAGAGTGAGAGACAGAAAGAGAGAGAGAGAGACAGAGAGAGAGAAAGAGGGAGAAAGAGAAAGAGGGAGAAAGAATAGACCAGTTGGTCTTCAGAGGATTGTCCTGACTCTGCCCTGCTGTAACGGTTCCTGCTGCTGCAGCAGCTACAGTAGCCATTGTGCTGAATGGAAAGTATGTCAGAGATATATGAAACACATGGCCTCTAGTACCTGTCAGGTCCTGTGGGTGGAGTTTCACTCTATACTGTATAAGGGGCAGACACAGTAATGTAATGAGGCTGGATACGTCTCTGGAGAGGTCTGATACGGCACCTCCACTAAGCTCTGATTAGACTGCGACGCTACATTAGCACTACCGTAACATACAGGCCAGGCTAGCTAGGCCCTCCCAAGGTGAGCAGCACACCTCTGGGAGTGTGGCTGCTGCCGGACTAATTCAGTTCAGCTCGCTCAACTGACCGCCTGGCCAATGTAATACTGTATGTCTGGGTGTCATCTGGGCGTCGTCTGGGCGTCGTTGCTTTCAAGACCACTTATGCAATACAAAAAGATGTTTCTATTTTCCAGTACTTTTGCGACTGTACATTACTCCCGCAAGCATTATGCAATGACCTTTGACCTTTTACAGTAATTAACTCACTCTATTGTGAATCTCCATGGGACTCAGATTCAGTAGTAGGTCTCCTCATTGTCTTCGAGATTTGGATATGTTTAATTGGCCGCAGAGAAGACTGGTTCTCCCCAGAGATCACAGCTTAAACCCAGCCAGGAATCAAACCAACCTCCTCTAACTGGTACCTTCTCTACCTGAAATCGAATACGCCAACTAACAAGCATATCCCCTAATCTGGGTTTTGTCTGGTGAATGTCACTGTTACTCACAGACAACAAGGCGCCAAATGAGTGTGTGTGTGTGTATGTGTCTGTGTGTGTACCAGGTCCCTGGGAGTGTGTTCTGAATTCATATGTAACCAGAGGGACTTGTCCCGCTGCAGATGACTAGTCTTATTGTCCAGATCATACATGGCATGGTAAACACTAATGATGCGTTGGTCAGCTGTTTGTTCACCCGCCCCCAACTGCTAGTAACCCAACTGCAACTGCCTGACTATATGTGATAATGTGAACATCTGAGGCCTGCACCCGGCCCTAACCCGCTAATATAGAAAATGCGCTGTATAGTCAGAGATGGCGGTGCAATTTTTTTGACTCGCCTTTTTAGATAGGCCTAATGTATGTTTCTGCTTCTAATTTCCGCCATTTTGGTGGGCTATTTGTTAGTCTATAATTAGGTAAATGCAGCATATCTTCTGTCATTACTTGTTGCCCTAGAAGACTAAATAAACCCTTGTTCACCAGAATAATGTCATAAATCAATAGAATGAATGATGTAATCTAGTTGATATCGGTAAAGTTGGTTTTCTCTTTCTTCTTTCATCTCTGCTTCTCTCATGCAGTAAAGACGTTTAGGGACCGGGGAGAAAATGTCCTATTTCCCAAACGACATCAGTTTGACTGGTTTTAAGGAAATGAAAAGCTTTTAAAACGACCCAACATGTTTATGATAAGATTTCAGATTGACTTGGAAGCATATTTAATGTGGTTGAAATACGATCAGCTGTTATGATGCTGATAAAGATAGCATCTTTACAGGCGGTCCCTAACCGTGCATTCATTTTCTCAAGATGCTGAAATACAAAATATTATTCCTCCACTCCTGTTCCTGAGTCAAAATGTACATTTGGTATATAATTTTACTGCAAGAAATGCCTCATTCTGCACAAGTTAATATTATATTAGCCGATGTGAGAGGTTATAGACCTACAGTCAGTGTCCAGATTTCAGTTAGGCTACCATTCCATTTAACCCATCTGAACAGTACAGTTACATTGACATGTCATTTTGAAGTGTCCAACTTGTGACTGTCGAACAGTGGTGGAAAAAGTACCCAATTGTCATACTATAGTAAAAATAAAGATAACTTAATAGAAAATGACTCAAGTAAAAGTGAAAGTCACCCAGTAAAATCCTACTTGAGTAAAAGTCGAAAAGTATTTTATTTTAAATATACTTAAGTATCAATAATAAATGTACTTGCTAAAATATACTTAAATATCAAAAGCAAAAGTAAAAGTTGAAATAATTTCAAATTCCTTATCTTAAGCAAACCAGACGGCACCATTTTCATGTTTCGTTTATTTACGTATAGCTAGGGGCACGCTCCAACACTCAGACATCATTTACAAAGAAAGCACGTGTTTAGTGAGTCCGCCAGATCAGGAGCAGTAGGGATGCCCGGGGATGTTCTCTTGATAAGTGTGTGAATTAGACCATTTTCCTGTCCTGCTAAGCATTCAAACTGTACTTTTGGGTGTTAGGGGAAAAAGTATGGAGTAAAAAGTACCTTATTTTCTTTAGGAATGTAGTTCAAAACCAGTCAAACTGATGTAAAACTGAAGTAAATGTTGTCAAAAAATATAAATAGTAAAGTACAGATACCTCAAAAAATGACTTAAGTAGTATTTGAAAGTATTTTTACTTAGGTATTTTACACCACTGCTGTCGAATTTGTATCATCACACATAACATAGTTATAACATAGCCGGCACTGCTATGATCCTCTTTTATCACTTGACCTAATCTTTCCCAAACATTACTGTTCTGGCCCTCTCTTTATTATCAACTCTCCATTTCACAGCTTTTCTCTAATTGAATTTAACTCCTTTTTGCCTCAGTGTATCGACGTAAACTTTTTATGACCAAGTTCCCAAAAGCGTTTGTCAATTGTTGTGTATTTGACAAAGCTACAGTTAAGACCCTAAAGCTGAGGCTACTGGTGTGTATTTGACAAAGCTACAGTTAAGACCCTAAAGCTGAGGCTACTGTTGTGTATTTGACAAAGCTACAGTTAAGACCCTAAAGCTGAGGCTACTGGTGTGTATTTGACATGCTACAGTTAAGACCCTAAAGCTGAGGCTACTGGTGTGTATTTGACAAAGCTACAGTTAAGACCCTAAAGCTGAGGCTACTGGTGTGTATTTGACAAAGCTAAAGTTAAGACCCTAAAGCTGAGGCTACTGGTGTGTATTTGACATGCTAAAGCAGTTAAGACCCTAAAGCTGAGGCTACTGGTGTGTATTTGACAAAGCCCTAAAGCTGAGTTAAGACCCTAAAGCTGAGGCTACTGGTGTGTATTTGACAAAGCTACAGTTAAGACCCTAAAGCTGAGGCTACTGGTGTGTATTTGACAAAGCTACAGTTAAGACCCTAAAGCTGAGGCTACTGTTGTGTATTTGACAAAGCTACAGTTAAGACCCTAAAGCTGAGGCTACTGGTGTGTATTTGACATGCTACAGTTAAGACCCTAAAGCTGAGGCTACTGGTGTGTATTTGACATGCTACAGTTAAGACCCTAAAGCTGAGGCTACTGGTGTGTATTTGACAAAGCTACAGTTAAGACCCTAAAGCTGAGGCTACTGTTGTGTATTTGACAAAGCTACAGTTAAGACCCTAAAGCTACTGGTGTGTATTTGACAAAGCTAAAGCTGAGGCTACTGTGTGTATTTGACAAAGCTACAGTTAAGACCCTAAAGCTGAGGCTACTGGTGTGTATTTGACATGCAGTTAAGACCCTTAAGACCCCCTAAAGCTGAGGCTACTGGTGTGTATTTGACAAAGCTACAGTTAAGACCCTAAAGCTGAGGCTACTGGTGTGTATTTGACAAAGACTACAGTTAAGACTACAGTTAAGACCCTAAAGCTGAGGCTACTGGTGTGTATTTGACATGCTACAGTTAAGACCCTAAAGCTGAGGCTACTGTTGTGTATTTGACATGCTACAGTTAAGACCCTAAAGCTGAGGCTACTGTTGTGTATTTTCCATGCTACAGTTAAGACCCTAAAGCCGAGGCTACTGTTGTGTATTTGACATGCTACAGCCCTAAAGCTGAGGCTACTGGTGTGTATTTGACATGCTACAGTTAAGACCCTAAAGCTGAGGCTACTGTTGTGTATTTGACATGCTACAGCCCTAAAGCTGAGGCTACTGGTGTGTATTTGACAAAGCTACAGTTAAGACCCTAAAGCTGAGGCTACTGGTGTGTATTTGACATGCTACAGTTAAGACCCTAAAGCTGAGGCTACTGGTGTGTATTTGACATGTTAAGACCCTAAAGTTAAGACATGCTACAGTTAAGACCCTAAAGCTGAGGCTACTGGTGTGTATTTGACAAAGCTACAGTTAAGACCCTAAAGCTGAGGCTACTGGTGTGTATTTGACATGCTACAGTTAAGACCCTAAAGCTGAGGCTACTGGTGTGTAAAGCTGAGGCTACTGGTGTGTATTTGACAAAGCTACAGTTAAGACCCTAAAGCTGAGGCTACTGGTGTGTATTTGACATGCTACAGTTAAGACCCTAAAGCTGAGGCTACTGGTGTGTATTTGACAAAGCTACAGTTAAGACCCTAAAGCTGAGGCTACTGGTGTGTATTTGACAAAGCTACAGTTAAGACCCTAAAGCTGAGGCTACTGGTGTGTATTTGACAAAGCTACAGTTAAGACCCTAAAGCTGAGGCTACTGGTGTGTATTTGACAAAGCTACAGTTAAGAGGCTACTGGTGTGTATTTGACATGCTACAGTTAAGACCCTAAAGCTGAGGCTACTGGTGTGTATTTGACAAAGCTACAGTTAAGACCCTAAAGCTGAGGCTACTGGTGTGTATTTGACATGCTACAGTTAAGACCCTAAAGCTGAGGCTACTGGTGTGTATTTGACATGCTACAGTTAAGACCCTAAAGCTGAGGCTACTGGTGTGTATTTGACAAAGCTACAGTTAAGACCCTAAAGCTGAGGCTACTGGTGTGTATTTGACATGCTACAGTTAAGACCCTAAAGCTGAGGCTACTGGTGTGTATTTGACAAAGCTACAGTTAAGACCCTAAAGCTGAGGCTACTGGTGTGTATTTGACAAAGCTACAGTTAAGACCCTAAAGCTGAGGCTACTGGTGTGTATTTGACAAAGCTACAGTTAAGACCCTAAAGCTGAGGCTACTGGTGTGTATTTGACAAAGCCCTAAAGCTGAGTTAAGACCCTAAAGCTGAGGCTACTGGTGTGTATTTGACAAAGCTACAGTTAAGACCCTAAAGCTGAGGCTACTGGTGTTTGACAAAGCTATTTGACAAAGCTACAGTTAAGACCCTAAAGCTGAGGCTACTGGTGTGTATTTGACAAAGCTACAGTTAAGACCCTAAAGCTGAGGCTACTGGTGTGTATTTGACAAAGCTACAGTTAAGACCCTAAAGCTGAGGCTACTGGTGTGTATTTGACAAAGCTGAGTTAAGACCCTAAAGCTGAGGCTACTGTGTGTATTTGACAAAGCTACAGTTAAGACCCTAAAGCTGAGGCTACTGGTGTGTATTTGACAAAGCTGAGGCTACTGGTGTGTATTTGACAAAGCTATAGTTAAGACCCTAAAGCTGAGGCTACGTACTAACGGCAAATAAAAATAATGAAAGAAAATAACCTCATTGTAGCCTATAGATTGCACAAGAACTAAACGTTTATAGATTTTTTATTAATTGTTCTCTCTTAATTCAACCCGCCAGCCCTTCATCCACACAATATTTCATGACCCTAAACCCGCCCGCCCCACGAATATAACCGATATTACGAGTCAACCCACACATCACTAGTACACTGTAAAGTCCATGGAGAACAAGAGCTCCTCCTCCCAGCTGCCCACTGCACTGAGGCTAGGTAACACGGTCACCAGTGATAAATCCATGATAATCTGAAATTTCAATAAGCATTTCTCAACGGATGGCCATGCCTTCCTCCTGGCTACTCCAACCCCGGCCAACAGCTCCGCCTCCCCCGCAGCTACTCGCCCAAGCCTCTACAGGTTCTCCTTTACCCAAATCCAGATCGCAGATGTTCTGAAAGAGCTGCAAAACCTGGACCCGTACAACTATCTGCCGCCATTGTTGCAACCCCTATTACCAGCCTGTTCAACCTCTCTTTCGTGTCGTCCGAGATCCCTAAAGATTGGAAAGCTGCCGCAGTCATCCCCCTCTTCAAAGTGGGTGACACCCTAGACCCAAACTGTTACAGGCCTATATCCATCCTGCCCTGCTTCTCTAAAGTTTTCGAAAGCCAAGTTAACAAACAAATCACTGACCATTTCGAATCCCACCGTACCTTTTCCGCTGTGCAATCTGGCTTTCGAGCAGGTCACGGGTGCACCTCAGCCACGCTCAAGGTACTAAACGATATCATAACCGCCATTGATGAAAGACAGTACTATGCAGCCGTCTTCATTGACCTGGCCAAGGCTTCCGACTCTGTCAATCACCGTATTCTCATCGGCAGACTCAATAGCCTTGATTTTTCTAATGACTGCATCGCATGGTTCACCAACTACTTTGCATACAGAGTTCTGTTTGTTAAATCGGAGGGCATGTTTTCCGGACATCTAGCAGTCTCTAGTAAAACTGACTATCCTACCGATCCTCGACGATGTCATCTACAGAATAGCTTCCAATACTCTACTCAGCAAACTGGATGCAGTCTATCACAGTGCCATCCGTTCTGTTACCAAATCACCTTATACCACCCACCACTGCGACCTGTGTGCTCTGATCGGCTGGCCCCCGCTACATATTCATCGCCAGACGCACTGGCTCCAGGTCATCTATAAGTCTATGCTAGGTAGAGCTCCGCCTTATCTCAGTTCACTGGTCACGATAACAACACCCACCCGTAGCACACGTTCCAGCAGGTATATCTCACTGATCATCCCCAAAGCCAACACCTCATTTAGCTGCCTTTCCTTCCAGTTCTCTGCTGCCAGTGACTGGAACGAATTGAATTTTTAAATATTTTTTTGCTGAAGTTGGAGACTTATTTCCCTCACCAACTTTAAACATCAACTATCTGAGCAGCTAACCGATCACTGCAGCTGTACATAGCCCACCCAATCTACCTACCTCATCCCCATACTGTTTTTATTTGATTTTGCTTTTCTGTTCTTTTGCACACCAGTATCTCTACTTGCACATCATCATCTGCTCATTTATCACTCCAGTGTTAATCTATTTATTGCCTACCTCCTCATGCCTTTTGCACACAATGTATATAGATTTTTTTTTCTCTACTGTGTCATTGACTTGTTTATTGTATTATTGGCTTGTGTATTGTTTACTCCATGTTTAACTCTGTGTTGTTGTCTGTGTCACACTGCTTTGCTTTATCTTGGCCAGGTCGCAGTTACAAATGAGAACTTGTTCTCAACTAGCCTACCTGGTTAAATAAAGGTGAAATAAAATAAGAAAAATAAAAAAAATGTTTTGGAGGAAACAGAAGTGTTTGTTCATGGTTAAGGATATCATGATGGATATCATCCATTAAAGAAAATGTATTGCTCAAAGGCTTGGATTGGATTTTTAAATGGAATGCATCCTACGATACAGAATGCATCCTACGATACAGAATGCATCCTACGATACAGAATGCATCCTACGATACAGAATGCATCCTACGATATAGAATGCAGAATGCATCCTATGATAAAGAATGCATCCTACGATACAGAATGCATCCTACGATACAGAATGCATCCTACGATTTAGAATGCATCCTACGATATAGAATGCATCCTATGATAAAGAATGCATCCTACAGTTTAAAATGCATCCTACAATATAGAATACATCCTACAATATAGAATACATCCTACAATACAGAATACATCCTACAATATAGAATACATCCCAAATTGCACCCTATTTACTATATATGGGGCGGCAGGTAGCCTAGTAGTTAGAGCGGTGGGCCAGTATATATGGGGCGGCAGGTAGCCTAGTAGTTAGAGCGTTGGGCCAGTGTCACACCCTGACCATAATTTGCTTTTGTATGTTTCTATGTTTTGGTTGGTCAGGGTGTGAGCTGAGGGTGCATTCTATGTTACATGTCTAGTTTGTCTTGTTCTATGTTTGGCCTGATATGGTTCTCAATCAGAGGCAGGTGTTCGTCATTGTCTCTGATTGGGAACCATATTTAGGTAGCCTGTTTGGTGTTGGGTTTTGTGGGTGATTGTCCTTAGTGTCTTGATGTCCTTGTTCTGTGTGTATGTGCACCAGTATTAGGCTGTTTCGGTTTTCGTTATGTTTATTGTTTTGTAGTGTTTGTATTTAGATTCGTGTTGTTTCAGTTGAATAAACATGGATCGCAATCTACACGCCGCATTTTGGTCCGACTCTCTTTTCCCTAAGGAAAACCGTGACAGAATCACCCACCAACACACAGTGAAACCCAGGCTACCTAAGTATGATTCTCAATCAGAGACAACTAATGACACCTGCCTCTGATTGAGAACCATACTAGGCTGAAACATAGAAATACCCAAAACCTAGAAAAACAAACATAGACTGCCCACCCAACTCACAAACTAAAAACTAAATAAATACAAAACAAAGGAAATAAAGGTCAGAACATGACAGTACCCCCCCCCCCCTCCATTTGGAACACAGCCTTGGAGTGGATTTGTAAATAGAAAACATACTATGATATACCTACTTTATATCCTATAGGGTCACAAAGCCAAACACAAGACCTCTGTACTTCTGTCCATCCAAAGCCTGTTCGGCAGCCTGGCTCTGGTTATGATATGAAGCAGTGGGTGTGGGATGGATAACATTGCATCCAACAAAAGTCGGTGTTGGATGCAATGTTATAAACTTTTATTCACCAGAAACTACTAACAAAGAAGCAACCTTGGGCCTCTCAGTATGCCTCAAAATTTGTGTCAGAGAGCCCTTTGAGATCAGTTATGAGTGAGGCTGAAACTCTGTCAAGGGAACAATAGATGTTGCATGTAGGTGGTGTAGCATAATGTCTGTATAAACATCCTTGTCAACTAATTTACTTTTTTACGTTCTCTTCTTCAAGTGTCCATCCATCATGCTAACATAACACACCCCTCGCTGTCTCATACACATACAGGACCGTGTGGAGTGATCTTCCTGAGCCGCGGGTAATGGAAAGTGATGTGTGTGTGTGGAAAAGGGTTGAGGTAGGCTATGTAACCCCTTGTGTATTGCCTCAGGTGACAAGCACTTGAGACACTCAGCTTGACTTGTCTGACACACACACGCACACAGACGCGCACACACACGCACCCACACACACGCGCGCACACACGCGCACACAAGTTGTTACAGCGGTGAGCATCACTGGGGATACAGCCTGTCAACATTATAATGGAATGGGACTTAAAACTACACAGGGAAGAAGAAGAAAAAGTGTCCAAGGAGACAAACCCCCCAGTGGAGGAGACTTGTTTAAGGAAACCCTCGTGTTCACATTATCTGCTGCTCTGCTCCTTCATGAAGATGTTTTTTCTCTGGCACACACACACACACACACACACACACACACACACACACACACACACACACACACACACACACACACACACACACACACACACACACACACACACACACACACACACACACACACACACACACACACACACACAAATGCTCACACACACACACACAAATGCTCACACACACAAATGCTCACACACACACACACAAATGCTCACACACACACACACACAAATGCTCACACACACAAATGCTCACACACACACACACAAATGCTCACACACACACACACAAATGCTCACACACACACACACACACACACACAAATGCTCACACACACACACACACAAATGCTCACACACACAAATGCTCATGCTCACACACACACACACACAAATGCTCACACACACACACACACACACACACACACACACACACACACACACACACACACACACACACACACACACACACACACACACACACACACACACACACACACACACACACAATGCTCACACACACACACACAAATGCTCACACACACACACACAAATGCTCACACACACACACACAAATGCACACACACACACACACACACACACACACACACACACACACACACACACACACACACACACACACACACACACACACACACACACACACACACACACACACACACACACACACACACACACACACACACAGACAAGCACACACACAGACAAGCACACACACAGACACGCTCACACACTCACCCACTCACCCACGCACGCACGCTCACACACGCACACACACACACACACACGCACACACACACAAACTGTATCAGCACTGTAAATAGAGGTGGATTATAGGCCTAATAAACCTTGTCTGTGGAGATCTAAATGTAGGTTGGACCAGTGGACTGGAATCATAATTCAACGTCAGATCGTATACATTGTTCTGGGTTAAATTTGGAAAGTTTACTCCAGTGTATTCAGTCTCACAACAAGAGATGAAGCCCTACAGGGAAAAACATAGAATAACTTTTGAAACTGGGCCACTTTACTGTTCAACTGTTACAAAGAGAGAAGCTCACCTGACAGGAGGAGGGCTAGATAACTATCACAGAACTATCACAGCATAACTAAAACTTTCCCCCCCCAAAATCAAGTCAAGAGATAAATTATGATTTCTAAACCTTTCTACCATACTCTATAACCTGCGTTGAATAAAGTGGGACACACATTGGTTGCATCCCAAATGGCACCCTATTCCCTATGTAGTGCACTACTTTTGACCCATTTTGACAGGTGTAGTGTACTATATGGGGAATAGGGTGCCATTTGGGACTGACAAAAAAACTGCCTTCTTGAATGCGTTCTGTGCTGAGTGGGCTTGTAGCTGTAGTGTGACCTACATAACAGAATGAACCAATATAGCCAGGGTTGACAGGAAGTACGAGGCAGACTTATAGCTGCACCTCACTACCATTACTCATGCAATGGTAAACATTGTCAACATACATTACAGTCTCATCGAATCTCACACATACACTACCGTTCAAAAGTTTGGGGTAACTTCGAAATGTCGTTATTTTTTTTGTCCATTAAAATAACATCGAATTGATCAGAAATGCAGTGTAGACATGGTTAATGTTGTAAATGACTATTGTAGCCGGAAACTGCTGATTTTTAAAGGAATATCTACATAGGTGAACAGAGGCCCACTATCAACACCATCCCTCCTGTGTTCCAATGGCACGTTATGTTAGCTAATCCAAGTTTATTATTTTAAAAGACTAATTGATCATTAGAAAACTCTTTTGCAATTATGGTGGCACAGCTGAAATGTCATGCAGGTGAAAGAGGACCCAAAAGCGACTTGGCGAAAACAGAGTCTTTAATCCAGTAAAGTAAATACAATCAAAAAACACAACTTTCACTCGAAATGACGAGGACAAACTGGAGACTCGATCTTGAACAGCAGGTGAACAGCAGGTTGCCTCGGGAAGGCACTTGAACCAAACAGACTCAGACACCTGCTCACCACGCAGCATCTGAGGAAAACACGACACGACAGGGCGATACACAAACACAGCACGGTGAATTCTAGACAAGGAACCGACAGGGCAGAAACGAATAACAAGGAGAGAAATAGGGACTCTAATCAGGGAAAAGGATCGGGAACAGGTGTGGGAAGACTAAATGATTGATTAGGGGAATAGGAACAGCTGGGAGCAGGAACGGAACGATAGAGAGAAGAGAGAGCGGGAGAGTGAGAGAGGGAGGGGAGAGAGAGGGATAGAAAGAGGGAAAGAACCTAATAAGACCAGCAGAGGGAAACGAATAGAAGGAGAAGAACAGGGACAAGGCATGATAATCAAAGACAAAACATGACAGTACCCCCCCACTCACCGAGCGCCTCCTGGCGCACTCGAGGAGGAATCCTGGCGGCAACGGAGGAAATCATCAATGAGTGAACGGTCCAGCACGTCCCGAGACGGAACCCAACTCCTCTCCTCAGGACCGTAACCCTCCCAATCCACTAAGTATTGGTGACCCCGTCCCCGAGAACGCATGTCCATGATCTTATGTACCTTGTAAATAGGTGCGCTCTCGACAAGGACGGGAGGGGGAGGGAAGACGAACGGGAGTGCGAAGAAAGGGCTTGACACAGGAGACATGGAAGACAGGATGGACGCGACGAAGATGTCGCGGAAGAAGCAGTCGCACAGCGACAGGATTGACGACCTGGGAGACACGGAACGGACCAATGAACCGCGGAGTCAACTTACGAGAAGCTGTCGTAAGAGGAAGGTTGCGAGTGGAAAGCCACACTCTCTGGCCGCAACAATACCTTGGACTCTTAATCCTGCGTTTATTGGCGGCTCACAGTCTGTGCCCTGTAACGGCAAAGTGCAGACCTCACCCTCCTCCAGGTGCGCTCACAACGTTGGACAAACGCTTGAGCGGAGGGAACGCTGGACTCGGCAAGCTGGGATGAGAACAGAGGAGGCTGGTAACCCAGACTACTCTGAAACGGAGATAACCCGGTAGCAGACGAAGGAAGCGATATTATGAGCGTATTCTGCCCAGGGGAGCTGTTCTGCCCAAGACGCAGGGTTTCTGAAAGAAAGGCTGCGTAGTATGCGACCAATCGTCTGATTGGCCCTCTCTGCTTGACCGTTAGACTGGGGATGAAACCCGGAAGAGAGACTGACGGACGCACCAATCAAACGACAGAACTCCCTCCAAAACTGTGACGTGAATTGCGGGCCTCTGTCTGAAACGGCGTCTAACGGGAGGCCATGAATTCTGAATACATTCTCGATAATGATTTGTGCTGTCTCCTTAGCGGAAGGAAGTTTAGCGAGGGGAATGAAATGTGCCGCCTTAGAGAACCTATCGACAACCGTAAGAATCACAGTCTTCCCCGCAGACAAAGGCAGACCGGTAATGAAGTCTAGGGCGATGTGAGACCATGGTCGAGAAGGAATGGGGAGCGGTCTGAGACGACCGGCAGGAGGAGAGTTACCCGACTTAGTCTGCGCGCAGTCCGAACAAGCAGCCACGAAACGGCGCGTGTCACGCTCCTGAGTCGGCCACCAAAAGCGCTGGCGAATAGACGCAAGAGTGCCTCGAACACCGGGATGACCAGCTAACTTGGCAGAGTGAGCCCACTGAAGAACAGCCAGACGAGTGGAAACAGGAACGAAAAGGAGGTTACTAGGACAAGCGCGCGGCGACGCAGTGTGCGTGAGTGCTTGCTTAACCTGTCTTTCAATTCCCAGACTGTTAACCCGACAACACGCCCATAAGGAAGAATCCCCTCGGGATCAGTAGAAGCCACAGAAGAACTAAACAGACGGGATAAGGCATCAGGCTTGGTGTTCTTGCTACCCGGACGGTAAGAAATCACAAACTCGAAACGAGCGAAAAACAACGCCCAACGAGCTTGACAGGCATTAAGTCGTTTGGCAGAACGGATGTACTCAAGGTTCTTATGGTCTGTCCAAACGACTGGGAACGGTCGCCCTCCAACCACTGTCGCCATTCGCCTAGGGCTAAGCGGATGGCGAGCAGTTCACGGTTACCCACATCATAGTTGCGCTCAGATGGCGACAGGCGATGAGAAAAATAAGCGCAAGGATGAACCTTATCGTCAGACTGGAAGCGCTGGGATAGAATGGCTCCCACGCCTACCTCTGAAGCGTCAACCTCGACAATGAATTGTCTAGTGACGTCAGGAGTAACGAGGATAGGAGCGGACGTAAAACGTTCTTTAGAAGATCAAAAGCTCCCTGGGCGGAACCGGACCACTTAAAACACGTCTTGACAGAAGTAAGAGCTGTGAGAGGGGCAGCAACTTGACCGAAATTACGAATGAAACGCCGATAGAAATTAGCGAAACCTAAAAGCGCTGCAACTCGACACGTGACCTTGGAACGGGCCAATCACTGACAGCTTGGACCTTAGCGGAATCCATCTGAATGCCTTCAGCGGAAATAACGGAACCGAGAAAAGTAACGGAGGAGACATGAAAAGAGCACTTCTCAGCCTTTACGTAGAGACAATTCTCTAAAAGGCGCTGTAGAACACGTCGAACGTGCTGAACATGAATCTCGAGTGACGGAGAAAAAATCAGGATATCGTCAAGATAGACAAAAACAAAGATGTTCAGCATGTCTCTCAGAACATCATTAACTAATGCCTGAAAAACAGCTGGCGCATTGGCGAGACCAAACGGCAGAACCCGGTACTCAAAATGCCCTAACGGAGTGTTAAACGCCGTTTTCCACTCGTCCCCCTCTCTGATGCGCACGAGATGGTAAGCGTTACGAAGGTCCAACTTAGTAAAGCACCTGGCTCCCTGCAGAATCTCGAAGGCTGATGACATAAGGGGAAGCGGATAACGATTCTTAACCGTTATGTCATTCAGCCCTCGATAATCCACGCAGGGGCGCAGAGTACCGTCCTTCTTCTTAACAAAAATCCACCCCGCCCCGGCCGGAGAGGAAGAAGGCACTATGGTACCGGCGTCAAGAGACACAGACAAATAATCCTCGAGAGCCTTACGTTCGGGAGCCGACAGAGAGTATAGTCTACCCCGAGGAGGAGTGGTCCCCGGAAGGAGATCAATACTACAATCATACGACCGGTGAGGAGGAAGGGAGTTGGCTCGGGACCGACTGAAGACCGTGCGCAGATCATGATATTCCTCCGGCACTCCTGTCAAATCGCCAGGTTCCTCCTGAGAAGTAGGGACAGAAGAAACGGGAGGGATGGCAGACATTAAACACTTCACATGACAAGAAACGTTCCAGGATAGGATAGAATTACTAGACCAATTAATAGAAGGATTATGACATACTAGCCAGGGATGACCCAAAACAACAGGTGTAAACGGTGAACGAAAATCAAAAAAGAAATAGTCTCACTGTGGTTACCAGATACTGTGAGGGTTAAAGGTAGTGTCTCAAATCTGATACTGGGAAGATGACTACCATCTAAGGCGAACATGGGCGTAGGCTTCTCTAACTCTCTGAAAGGAATGTCATGTTTCCGAACCCATGCTTCGTCCATGAAACAACCCTCAGCCCCAGAGTCTATCAAGGCACTACATGTAGCACCCGAACCGGTCCAGCGTAGATGGACCGACAAAGTAGTACAGGATTTTGATGGAGAGACTTGAGTCAACCTGTAGCCCTCCGCTTACAGATGAGCTCTGGCTTTTACTGGACATGAATTAACAAAATGTCCAGCAACTCCGCAATAGAGGCACAGGCGGTTGGTGATCCTCCGTTCCCTCTCCTTAGTCGAGATGCGAATCCCTCCCAGCTGCATGGGCTCAGTCTTGAGCCAGAGGAGGGAGATGGTTGCGATGCGGAGCAGGGAAACACCGTTGATGCGAGCTCTCTTCCACGAGCCCGGTGACGAAGATCTACCCGTCGTTCTATGCGGATGGCGAGAGCAATCAAAGAGTCCACATCTGAAGGAACCTCCCGGGAGAGAATCTCATCCTTAACCACTGCGTGGAGTCCCTCCAGAAAACGAGCGAGCAGCGCCGGCTCGTTCCACTCACTAGAGGCAGCAAGCGTGCGAAACTCAATAGAATAATCCGTTATGGACCGTTCACCTTGGCATAGGGAAGCCAGGGCCCTAGAAGCCTCCCTACCAAAAACTGAACGGTCAAAAACCCGAATCATCTCCTCTTTAAAGTTCTGGTACTTGTTAGAGCAATCAGCCCTTGCCTCCCAGATAGCTGTGCCCCATTCTCGAGCCCGGCCAGTAAGGAGTGAAATGACGTAAGCAACCCGAGCTCTCTCTCTAGAGTATGTGTTGGGTTGGAGAGAGAACACAATCTCACACTGCGTGAGAAAGGAGCGGCACTCAGTGGGCTGCCCGGAGTAGCAAGGTGGGTTATTAACCCTAGGTTCTGGAGGCTCGGCAGGCCAGGAAGTAACAGGTGGCACGAGACGAAGACTCTGGAACTGTCCAGAGAGGTCGGAAACCTGAGCGGCCAGGTTCTCCACGGCATGGCGAGCAGCAGACAATTCCTGCTCGTGTCTGCCGAGCATGGCTCCTTGGATCTCGACGGCAGTGTAACGAGCGTCTGAAGTCGCTGGGTCCATACCTTGGTCGGTTCCTTCTGTCATGCAGGTGAAAGAGGACCCAAAAGCGACTTGGCGAAAACAGAGTCTTTAATCCAGTAAAGTAAATACAATCAAAAAACACAACTTTCACTCGAAATGACGAGGACAAACTGGAGACTCGATCTTGAACAGCAGGTGAACAGCAGGTTGCCTCGGGAAGGCACTTGAACCAAACAGACTCAGACACCTGCTCACCACGCAGCATCTGAGGAAAACACGACACGACAGGGCGATACACAAACACAGCACGGTGAATTCTAGACAAGGAACCGACAGGGCAGAAACGAATAACAAGGAGAGAAATAGGGACTCTAATCAGGGAAAAGGATCGGGAACAGGTGTGGGAAGACTAAATGATTGATTAGGGGAATAGGAACAGCTGGGAGCAGGAACGGAACGATAGAGAGAAGAGAGAGCGGGAGAGTGAGAGAGGGAGGGGGAGAGAGAGGGATAGAAAGAGGGAAAGAACCTAATAAGACCAGCAGAGGGAAACGAATAGAAGGAGAAGAACAGGGACAAGGCATGATAATCAAAGACAAAACATGACATGAAAACTGTTGTTCTGATTTAAAGAATCAATACAACTGTCCTTCTTTAGACTTGTTGAGTATCTGGAGCATCAGCATTTGTGGGCACGCAGGCACGCACGCTCACACACACATTCTGTCTCCCTCAATCCGTACAATGGTTACTGCTATAGGTTGCAGGAGTTTAAGGCTGCTTACTACTCTCTCCCAAAATACATCATCCAGGAGGATCCTCTTGATGGGGCTGTCCATATCGGCAGACTGTGATATGGCCATTTCTTGGAGAGACTCCTTCCCCTCCAGGAGACTGTCAAACATGATGACAACACCACCCCAATGGGTGTTGCTGGGCAGCTTCAATGTGGTGCTCTTATTCTTCTCACTTTGCTTGGTGAGGTAGATTGCTGCTATAACTTGATGGCCCTTCACATACCTAACCATTTCCTTGGCTCTCTTGTAGAGTGTATCCATTGTTTTCAGTGCCATGAAGTCTTTGAGGAGCAGATTCAATACATGAGCAGCACAGCCAATGGGTGTGATGTGAGGGTAGGTCTTCTCCACTTTAGACCAAGCAGCCTTCATGTTCGCAGCATTGTCTGTCACCAGTGCAAATACCTTCTGTGGTCCAAGGTCATTGATGACTGCCTTCAGCTCATCTGCAATGTAGAGACCGGTGTGTCTGTTGTCCCTTACGTCTGTGCTCTTGTAGAATACTGGTTGAGGGGTGGAGATGATGTGGTTAATTATTCATTGCCACGAACATTCAACCACCCATCAGAGATGATTGCAATACAATCTTTCACTTTAACTCTGTTGAACTCTGTATACAGCAAATTAGTAGATAAAGCATGTCTGGTTGGAGGGGTGTATGCTGGCCGAAGAACATTCAGAAATCTCTTCCAATACACATGCGAGCATCAGAGGTGAACCAGAATACACAGTTCGAGTAAGACATTCATCAGCATTTCTCTGACTACATTCCTCCATTGGGTCAAAAAACTTCTGATTCGAGGAGGACCATGAGCTGTTGCTATCGATAAGGTGTCTGATTCATCATTTTCACCTCGAATAGATGTAGAGGGACTTTTGAGCTTGCTTGTTGTGAGCACTGAGGGAACTTTATGCACTTGGCCAGATGAATCTGCATCTTCGATGCATTCTTCACACATGATTTGGCACAGTATTTGCAAATGTACACATCTTTTCTTTTTACATTAGCTGCAGTGAAATGTCTCCACACCACAGATAGTGCCTGTGGTATTTTCCTGTAAAGATTAAAAAAGTGGTAAAAAACAAACAAATACAATTCCATGTACATATTCTGTAAATAGTTATAGTGGCTTGCGAAAGTATTCAACCCCCCTGGCATTTTTCCTATTTTGTTGCCTTACAACCACAAATTAAAATGTATTTTGGGGGCTTGTATCATTTGATTTACACAACATGCCTACCACTTTGAAGATGCAAAATATTTTTTATTGTGAAACAGACAAGAAATAACACAAAAAAACGGACAACTTGAGCGTGCATAACTATTCACCCCCCCAAGTCAATATATTGTAGAGCCACCTTTAGCAGCAATTACAGCTGCAAGTCTCTTGGGGTATGTCTTCATAAGCTTGGCACATCTAGCGACTAGGATTTTTGCCAATTCTTCAAGGCAAAACTCCTCCAACTCCTTTAAGTTGGATGGGTTCTGCAGGTGTACAGAAATCTTTAAGTCATACCATGATTCTCAATTGGATTGAGGTCTGGGCTTTGACTAGGCCATTCCAAGACATTTAAATGTTTTCCCTTAAACCTCTTGAGTGTTGCGTCAGCAGTATGCTTAGGGTCATTGTCCTGCCCTGCTGGAAAGTGAACCTCCATCCCAGTCTCAAATCTCTGGAAGACTGAAACAGGTTTCCCTCAAGAATTTCCCTGTATTTAGCACAATCCATCATTCCTTCAATTGTGACCGGTTTCCCAGTCCTTGCTGATGAAAAACATCGCCACAGCATGATGCTGCCACCACCATGCTTCACTGTGAGGATGGTATTCTCGGGGTGAAGTGAGGTGTTGGAAAACGCCAGACATAGCGTTTTCCTTGATGGCCAAAAAGCTCAATTTTAGTCTCATCTGACCAGAGTACCTTCTTCTATATGTTTGGGGAGTCTCCCAAATGCCTTTTGGCGACCACCAAACACGTTTGCTTATTTCTATCTTTAAGGAATGGCTTTTTTCTGGCCACTCTTCCGTAAAGCCCAGTTCTGCGGAGTGTATGGCTTAAAGTGGTCATATGGACAGATACTCCAATCTCCACTGTGGAGCTTTGCAGCTTCTTCAGGGTTGTCTTTGGTCTCTTTGTTGCCTCTCTGATTAAAGCCCTCATTGCCTGGTCCATGAGTTTTGGTGGGCGGCCCTCTCTTGGCAGGTTTGTTGTGGTGGCATATACTTTCCATTTTTTATAATGGATTTTGTGGTGCTTCGTGGGATGTTCAAAGTTTCGGATATTTTTTAGAACCCAACCCTGATCTGTATTTCTCCACAACTTTGTTCCTGACCTGTTTGGAGAGCTCCTTGGTCTTCATGGTGCCGCTTGCTTGGTGGTGCTCCTTGCTTAGTGGTGCTCCTTGCTTAGTGGTGCTCCTTGCTTAGTGGTGCTCCTTGCTTAGTGGTGTTGCAGACTTTGGGGCTTTCAGAACGGGGGTAAATACTGAGATCATGTGACAGATCATGTGACACAGATTGCACAGAGATGGACTGTATTTAACTAAATATGTGACTTCTGAATATAATTGGTTGCACCAGATCTTATTTAGGGCCTTCATAGAAAAGGGGGTGAATACATATGCACGCACCACTTAAAAAAAAAAAAGTTTTTTGAAACAAGTGATTTTAAAAAATTTAATTCACCAATTTGGACTATTTTGTGTTTGTCCATTACATGACATCCAAATAAAATCAATTTAAATTACAGGTTGTAATGCAACAAAATAGGAGAAATCAAACCGGCTGCGCGCGCTATCGTTTTTTTTGCCCCCTCCCCCACAGCAAACACGATAACGACACGCAGATTAAAATATCAAAACAAACTCTGAACCAATTAAATTAATTTGGGCACAGGTCGAAAAGCATTAAACATGCAATTTAGCTAGTTAGTTGCACCTGCTAGCTAACGTTAATTTGCCCTATTTAGCTAGCTTGCTGTTGATACCTAATTTGTCATATTTAGCTAGCTTGCTGTTGCTAGCTAATTTGTCCTGGGATATAAACATTGAGTTGTTATTTTACCTGAAATGCACAAGGACCTCTACTCCGACAATTAATCCACACCAACCGAATCCTTTCTAGTAATCTCTCCTCATTCCAGGCTTTTTCATCGTTTAATTTATATGGTGATCGCATCTAAACTTTTATTGTATTCCCACAACTACCAGCAGAACAGTTTGTCTTTCAGTCACCCACGTGGGTATAACCAATGAGGAGATGGCACGTGGGTACCTGCTTCTATAAACCAATGAGGAGACGGGAGAGGCAGGACTTTCAGCGCGATCTCCGTCAGAAATAGGAATCAGTTATTTTAGCCCTTGGTGTTGCAGACGCTCGTTGGCGCGCACCAGCAGTGTGGGTGCAATAATTGAATAACATGGATTTCTAAATATAATTGGCGATGCTCGATGTGTCTGCAAGATCTTGCGAATCAGCTGTACATGTGATGGAAGAGTGCACTGTGCATGCAGAGGGTTGCAATTCCATTGAATTGGGGATAGTTTAACCAGAATATTCCACAAGACCTAGAATTGCCTTATGCGTATCCCACAAAAAAAAGGTTCACCTTTATAAACTATCTTTTTTGATGAAATTAAACAAAATTCCCCAAATTCCAGGGCTTAACTTCCAATGGAAGATTTCCCGGAAAGTTTTCTGACCCTTTGCAACCCTAGTCTGAATGCTTTCCGAATGCGCTGTATATCACATAAATATCTTAAGAACACAGCAGCCCATCATATGGAATGGTAAACATGGTTTACATAGTGTCTGCATGGTCGTTTAGCAGACGCTTTTAGACAAAGCGACTTAAAGAACTGACAGCATTGACAGTGACTCATATGTTGGATTATATTGGCTCACATTTATTTAATTGCAGTGGTTTACATTACATTGCATTTAGTGCAATGTATTCCATTACAAAGATATATTTGGAACACAACAGTAGGCCAGGTATACCAGCAGCATGACCTTTAAACTTCAGTTTGACCTCAAGGGAGTCAATAGGAGAATAAGTCTGATTCATTTCAACTTCAGCTTTGACGTGAATAGGAAGAATAACGCAGTGGAGCCTTTCCTTAGGCTGTAATGGGAAAGTGGAATACAGTACCAGGGCTTATGTCGTTCTAAATGAGACTTGCTATGAATAGCAGGGCAAAGCAGTGATTAGACAGAGCAGAAAAGACACAGAAGACGTGAGTCACACTAACTGTGGATTGTGATTTCCGACTGCTCCTCCTCAGACTCCTTTGACTCAAGTTTAGCCAGCAGGGCTGTGGAAGAGTGATACAGTGCATTCAGAAAGTATTCGGATCCCTTGACTTTTTCCACAATTTGTTACATTACAACTTTTTGTAACGTTACTTTTTTCCCTCATCAATGCCCCCTAATGACAAGTCCCTGCCTCTGAAAAACATGCCAACAGCATGATGCTGCCACCACCATGCTTCACCGGAGGGATGGTGCCAGATATCCTCCAGACGTGAAGCTTGCATTCAGGTCAAAGAGTTCAATTTTGGTTTCATCAGACCAGAGAATCTTGTTTCTCATGGTCTGAGAGTCTATAGGTGCCTTTTGTTAATCTCCAAGCGGGCTGTCATGTGCCTTTTTACTGAGGAATTGCTTCCGTCTGGCCACTTTACCATAAAGGCATGATTGATGGAGTGCTACAGAGATGGTTGTCCTTCTGGAAGGTTCTCTAATCTCCACAGTGGAACTCTGGAGCTCTGTCAGAGTGACCATTGGGTTCTTCGTCACCTCATAAGTAAGGCCCTTCTTCCCCGATTGCTCAGTTTGGCCGGGCGGCCAGCTCTAGGAAGAGTGTTGGTGGTTCCAAACTTCTTCCATTTAAGAATGATGGAGGCCACTGTGTTCTTGGGGTCCTTCAATGCTACAGAAATGTTTTGGTACCATTCCCCAAATCTGTGCCTCGACACAATCCTGTCTCGGAGCTCTATGGACAATTCCTTCGACCCTATGGCTTGTTTTTTTCCTCCAACTTGCAATTGTGGAGTGGCAGGGTAGCCTAGTGGTTAGAGTGTTGGACTAGTAACCGGAAGGTTGCAAGTTCAAACCCCTGAGCTGACAAGGTACAACTCACTGTTCCTAGACTGTCATTGAAAATAGGAATTTGTTCTTTAATTAACTGACTTGCCTAGTTAAATAAAGTTTAAATTAAAAAAAAAATATATATAGACCTTTCCCAATCATGTCCAATTGTGTACTCCAATAAAGTTGTAGAAACATCGCAATGATGATCAATAGAAACAGGATGCACCTGAGCTCAGTTTTGAGTTTCATAGCAAAGTGTCTGAATACTTGTGTAAATAAGGCATTGAAGTTTTTTATGTTTAAATCATTTGCTTAATTTTCTAAAAACCTGATTTCACTTTGTCATTATAGGGTATTGTGTGTAGATTGATGAAAAACAATGTAAGCAATTTTAGAATAAGGCTGTAACGTAACAAAATGTGGAAAAAGTCAAGGGGTCTGAATACTTTCCAAATGCACTGTATGTTCGAAGCACAGCCAGAGGCACTTGTCTGGCTATAGGTGGAAATTCAAAAGGTTTATTAACAACGTGTGGAAGGGTTACTGTTTATTTTATTAATTGTGATATTTATTTGTTCTCTACTGTTTCTAAATGTATTTTTTCCTTAAATAAATGTTAGGGTGTGAGGCTACAACCTCTTTTCACTGCTCAGAGGAAAAGTTTCCCCAAAGTAAAGATTTGTGGGGCAAAATACCCAATATCAATGTCTATAGGGACAATTTCACCCTACACATTTGTCCCATTGACATGGGTGGCTGACATCTTATCGGTCTATTGCTTAGCCCCGCCCCTCCTTATGGCCGTCAAGTTCAAACAGGGCTGAATTCAGTATGAAAAACACAGTTTGTAACGTTCAATTAAACCAAACGGTGGTGTTTTGAATGACCAGTTGAAAAGCAAGGAGGGTTTGGGTTGTGTGTTGGGGAATGCGCCGCTTCCCTTTAAAAATCCACCACACCCAACAAACAAATGTACCTCAAAGTAGGTTCAAGAGCGTTGAAGAAGGTTTTTGGGAAACGTGTCATTCAGTACAAACTGTCATGAAACGTACCCGTTCAGTTCGGTTAAAAACCTCTCTGGCCAAAAGACAGGGAAAATGCAGAGCGCCAAATTCAAGGCTCCATAACAGCTTTAACCCCAAAGCCATAAGACTGCTTAACACAGTTCATCCGATAGACTATTTGCATATTTTATAAAATAAAATCAAATGTATTTATATAGCCCTTCGTACATCAGCTGATATCTCAAAGTGCTGTACAGAAACCCAGCCTAAAACCCCAAGCAGCAAGCAATGCAGGTGTAGAAGCACGTGGAGCATTGATCCCTTTTTTTTGCTGTTGCAACTGGCTGCTACTATCCATGCATAGCTTTTTATTACATGTTTTATTTCACCTTTATTTAACCAGGTAGGCCAGTTGAGGACACCTTTATTTAACCAGGTAGGCCAGTTGAGGACACCTTTATTTAACCAGGTAGGCCAGTTGAGGACACCTTTATTTAACCAGGTAGGCTAGTTGAGAACACCTTTATTTAAACAGGTAGGCCAGTTGAGGACAAGTTCTCATGTACAACTGCGACCTGGCCAAGATAAAGCAAAGCAGTGCGACAAAAAACAACAAAACAGAGTTACACATGGGATAAACAAAAGTACAGTCAATAACACAATAGAAAAATCTATATACGGTGTTTAGGACCACTTTAATCCGTACACTCCACTGAACTGGTCCAAAGAGAAGAGTGGCCAGAAAAAAAGCCATTGCTTAAAAATAAAAATAAGCAAACATGTTTGGTGTTTGCCAAAGGGCATGTGGGAGACTCTCCAAACATATAGAAGAAGATACTCTGGTCAGATGAGACTAAAATTCAGCTTTTTGGCCATCAAGGAAAACGCTATGTTTGGCGCAAATCCAACATTTCCCATCACCCGAGAACACCATCCCAACAGTGAAGCATGGTGGCAGCATCATGCTGTGGAGATGTTTTTCATCAGCAGGGACTGGGAAACTGGTCACAATTGAAGGAATGATGGATGGTGCTAAATCCAGAGATTTGAGACTGGGACGGAGGTTCACCTTCCAGCAGGACAATGACCCTAAGCATACTGCTGATGCAACACTTGAATGGTTTAAGGGGAAACATTTAAATGTCTTGGAATGGCCTAGTCAAAGCCCAGACCTCCACCGAATTGAGAATATGTGGTACAACTTAAAGATATCTGTACACCTGCGGAACCAATCCAACTTGAAGGAGCTGGAGCAGTTTTGCCTTGAAGAATTAGCAAAAATCCTAGTCGCTAGATGTGCCTAGCTTATAGAGACATACCCCAAGAGACTTGCAGCTGTAATTGCGGCAAAAGGTGGCTTGCTGCAAAAGGTGAAGGTGAATAGTTATGCACGCTCAGGTTTTCAGTTTTTTAAAACTTATTTCTTGTTTGTTTCACAATAAAAATATTTTGCATCTTCAAAGTGGTAGGCATGTTGTGTAAATCAAATGATATAACCCCTCCAAAAATTCTATTTTAACTTCTGGTTGTAAGGCAACAAAATAGGAAAAATGCCAGGGAGGTGAATACTTTCGCAAGCCAATGTACCAGTGAGCTGAGATAAGGTGGGGCTTTACCTAGCAAAGACTTATAGATGACCTGGAGCCAGTGGGTTTGGCGACGGATGTGTAGCGAGGGGCAGCCAACGAGAGCATACAGGTCGCAGTGGTGGGTAGTATATGGGGCTTTGGTGACAAAACGGATGGCACTGTGATAGACTACATCCAATTTGCTGAGTAGAGTGTTGGAGGCTATTTTGTAAATGACATCGCCAAAGTCGAGGATCGGTAGGATGGTCAGTTTTACAAGGGTATGTTTGGCAGCATGAGTGAAGAAGGCTTTGTTGCGAAATAGGAAGCCGATTCTAGATTGGAGATGCTTAATGTGAGTCTGGAAGGAGAGTTTACAGTCTAACCAGACATCTAGGTATTTGTAGTTGTCCACATATTCTAAGTCAGAACAGTCCAGATTAGTGATGCTAGTAAGGGGGCAGGTGTAGGCAGCAATCGGTTGAAGAGCATGCATTTCGTTTTACTAGCATTTGAGAGCAGTTGGAGGCCACGGAAGGAGTGTTGTATGGCATAGAAGCTTGTTTGGAGGTGTGTTAACACAGTGTCCAAAGAAGGGCCAGATGTATTCAGAATGGTGTCATCTGCGTAGAGGTGGATCAGAGAATCACCAGCAGCAAGAGCGACATTATTGATATATACAGAGAAACGAGTCGGCCCGAGAATTAAACCCTGTGGCACCCCCATAGAGACTGCCAGAGGTCCGGACAACAGGCCCTCCAATTTGACACATCGAACTCTATCTGAGAAGTAGTTGGTGATCCAGGTGAGGCAGTCATTTGAGAAACTAAGGCTATTGAGTCTGCCGATAAGAATGAGGTGATTGACAGAGTCGAAAGCCTTGGCCAGGTAGAAAGAGACGTCTGCACAGTACTTTTTTTTGTCAATGGCGGTTATGATATCATTTACTACCTTGAGCAGGGCTGAGGTGCACCCGTGACCAGCTCGGTTGTTAACTTGGCTTTTGAAGACTTTAGAATGGCAGGGCAGGATGGATATAGGTCTGTAGCATTTGGGTCTAGGGGGATGACCGCGGCAGCTTTCCAATCTTTTGGGATCTCAGACGATACAAGAGAGTGACCAGCTCAGAATCCAGATTGCATAACGGAGAAGGTACAGTGGTATTTGAAATGGTCGGTGATCTGTTTGTTAACTTGGCTTTTGAAGACTTTAGAAAGGGAGGGCAGGATGGATATAGGTCTGTAGCATTTGGGTCTAGGGGGATGACCGCGGCAGCTTTCCAATCTTTTGGGATCTCAGACGATACAAGAGAGTGACCAGCTCAGAATCCAGATTGCATAACGGAGAAGGTACAGTGGTATTTGAAATGGTCGGTGATCTGTTTGTTAACTTGGCTTTTGAAGACTTTAGAAAGGGAGGGCAGGATGGATATAGGTCTGTAGCATTTGGGTCTAGGGGGATGACCGCGGCAACTATCCAGTCTTTTGGGATCTCTGACGATACAAGAGAGAGGTTGAACAGGCTAGTAATAGGGGTTGCAATAATTACGGTGGATAATTTTAGAAAGAGAGGGTCCAGATTGTCTAGCCCAGCTGATTTGTAGGGGTCCAGATTTTGCAGCTCTTTCAGAACATCAGTTATTTGGATTTGGGTGAAGGTGAAGCAGGTTGGGGGGGCTTGGGCAGGTTGCTGCGGGGGGTGCAGAGGAGATGGCCCGAGTAGTGGTAGCCAGGTGGAATGCATGGCCGGCCGTAGAAAAATGCTTCTTGATTATCGTAGATTTATCGGTGGTGAAAGTGTTTCCTAGCCTCAGTGCAATGGGCAGCTGGGGGGGAGGTGCTCTTATTCTCCATGGACTTAACAGTGTCCCAAAACTTTTTGGAATTAGTGCTACAGGATGCAAATTTCTGTTTAAAAAAAACTAGCCTTGCTTTCCTAACTGACTGTGTATAAAGTGTCCTGACTTCCCTAAAAAGTTGCATATCGCGGGGTCTATTTGATGGTAATGCCGTACACCACAGGATGTTTTTGTGCTGGTAAAGGGCTGTCAAGTCTGGAGTCAACCAGGGGCTATATCTATTCTTAGTTCAACATTTTTTGAATGTGGCATGCTTATTTAACATGGTGAGGAAAGCACTTTTAAAGAACAACTAGGCATACTCTACTGACGGGATGAGGTCAATATCCTTCCACGATACCCGGGCCAGGTCGATTAGAAAGGCCTGCTCTCTGAAATATTTTAGGGAGTGTTTGACAGTGATGAAGGGTGGTAAGTTTGACCATGGACCCATTATGGATGCAGGCAATGAGGCAGTGATCGCTGAGATCCTGTTTGAAGACAGCAGAGGTGTATTTGGAGGGCAAGTTGGTCAGGATGATATCTATGAGGGTGCCCATGTTTATGGATTTAGGGTTGTAACTGGTAGGTTCTTTGGTCATTTGTGTGAGATTGAGGGTATCTATCATAGATTGTACGATGGCCGGGGTGTTAAGCATATCCCAGTTTACGTCACCTAACAGTACGAACTCTGAAGATAGATGGGGGGCAATCAATTCACATACGGTGTCCAGGGCACAGCTGGAGGCTGAGGGGGGTCTATAACAAGCGTCAACAGTGAGATACTTTTTTCTGGACAGGTGGATTTTTAAAAGTAGAAGCTCAAACTGTTTGGGCACAGTCCTGGATGGTAAGACAGAACTCTGCAGGCTATCTCTGCAGTTGATTGCAACTCCGCCCCCTTTGGCAGTTCTATCTTGACGGAAAATGTTGTAATTGGGGATGGAGATTTCTGAATTTTTGGTGGCCTTCCTAAGGCAGGATTCAGACAACGGTAGGACATCAGGGTTGGCGGAGCGTGCTAAAGCAGTGAATAAAACAAACTTAGGGAGGAGGCTTCTGATGTTAACATACATGAAACCAAGGCTTTTACGGTTACGGAAGTCAACAACTGAGAGCACCTGGGTTAACCTCTACATCACCAGAGGAACAGAGGAGGAGTAGGATAAGGGTACGGCTAAATGCTATAAAAACTGGTCATCTATTGCATTAGGAACAGAGAATAAAAGGAGCAGATTTCTGGGTGTGGTAGTATAGATTTGTACAGACAAGGGTATGGTAGGATGTGAGTACAGTGGAGGTAAACCTAGGCATTGACTGACGATGAGAGAGGTTGCGTCTCTGGAGGCACCAGTTAAGACAGGTGAGGTCTCCGCATGCGTGGGGGGTGGGACAAAAGAGCTGTTACTTTACCCCTACCTACATGTATTATGACTTCAATTACCTCGACTAACCTGTACCGCCACACATTGACTCAGTACTGGTACCCACTCTATGTACATAGACGTTGTTATAGTTATTTTATTGTATTACTTTTTTTTCTTACTTTTTTTTCTTATTTTATTTTTTATCATTTTTTAAAATCAAATATTTTCTAACTTTAAAGGAAAATTCTGCATTTTCGGTTAAGGGCTTGTAAGTAAGCATTTCCCCTAAAGGTCTACACCTGTTGTATTCGGCGCATGTGACAAACACATTTGGATTTCAGTTGAGTTTATGACAAATGTTTGTTTTTAGGGGTTTTGTGCACAAAACCAAGGCAGAGGCGGTGTGTGTGTTTGTGTGTGTGTGTGTGTGTGTTTGTAGATAACGAGGATGGGTTCACTTCCCATAAAAGTGTATTGATGCATTCTAGAGTGCTGTACGTACAATGTAATGTTTAAGTGGATAGTTAAATGAATAGTAGTAAAACAGCACTACACTGGCGGTTATTAACAAAGAACCAATGCTGGACAAAACCTATCCTGTATAGGCTGCATTTCAAAGTGACATTGACATACACAACCAATGCTGTTATACAAGTCATTGTTCACGTTAACGGTTATATCTAATCATCAAATGTTTCACTGTGTTAGTGATAACCTCAGTACTATTCATTAGCAAAGGTCCCACCCCTTGTAAACGGATTGTCATTTTCCATTTAGAAATCATTGCTACCAGTATTATGAGAAGTGTAGCCTACAGGACACCCACTGTAGCCTGTTGGAACCCCAGTATAGCCTATTGGAACCCCAGTGTAGCCTATAGGACACCCACTGTAGCCTGTTGGAACCCCAGTGTAGCCTGTTGGACACCCAGTGTAGCCTATAGGACACCCACTGTAGCCTGTTGGAACCCCAGTGTAGCCTGTTGGACACCCAGTGTAGCCTATTGGACACCCATTGTAGCCTATAGGACACCCACTGTAGCCTATTGGAAACCCAGTGTAGCTTATTGGAAACCCAGTGTAGCCTATTGGACACCCACTGTAGCCTATTGGACACCCAGTGTAGCCTATAGGACACCCACTGTAGCCTGTTGGAACCCCAGTGTAGCCTGTTGGACACCCAGTGTAGCCTATTGGACACCCATTGTAGCCTATAGGACACCCACTGTAGCCTGTTGGACACCCAGTGTAGCCTATTGGACACCCACTGTAGCCTATTGGACACCCAGTGTAGCCTATTGGACACCCATTGTAGCCTATTGGAAACCCAGTGTAGCCTGTTGGAAACCCAGTGTAGCTTATTGGAAACCCACTGTAGCCTATTGGACACCCACTGTAGCCTATTGGACACCCAGTGTAGCCTATTGGACACCCAGTGTAGCCTATTGGAAACCCAGTGTAGCCTATTGGAAACCCACTGTAGCCTGTTGGACACCCAGTGTAGCCTATTGGACACCCATTGTAGCCTATAGGACACCCACTGTAGCCTGTTGGACACCCAGTGTAGCCTATTGGACACCCACTGTAGCCTATTGGACACCCAGTGTAGCCTATTGGACACCCATTGTAGCCTATTGGAAACCCAGTGTAGCCTGTTGGAAACCCAGTGTAGCTTATTGGAAACCCACTGTAGCCTATTGGACACCCACTGTAGCCTATTGGACACCCAGTGTAGCCTATTGGACACCCAGTGTAGCCTATTGGAAACCCAGTGTAGCCTATTGGAAACCCACTGTAGCCTGTTGGACACCCAGTGTAGCTTATTGGAAACCCAGTGTAGCCTATTGGAAACCCAGTGTAGCTTATTGGAAACCCAGTGTAGCCTATTGGACACCCACTGTAGCCTATTGGACACCCAGTGTAGCTTATTGGAAACCCACTGTAGCGTGTTGGACACCCAGTGTAGCCTATTGGAAACCCAGTGTAGCCTATTGGAAACCCAGTGTAGCTTATTGGAAACCCAGTGTAGCATAGGTCTCTCTGGTCTCTCTCTGGTCGCTCTCTGGTCTCTCTCTGGTCTCTCTCTGGTCTCTCCGTTCTCTGTGGTCTCTCTCTGGTTTCTCTCTGGTCTCTCTCTGGTCGCTCTCTGGTCTCTCTCTGGTCTCTCTCTCTGGTCTCTCCGTTCTCTGTGGTCTCTCTCTGGTCTCTCTGGTCTCTCTACCCACTGTAGCCTATTGGACACACAGTGTAGCCTATTGGAAACACAGTGTAGCCTGTTGGACACCCAGTGTAGCCTATTGGAAACCCAGTGTAGCCTATTGGAAACCCAGTGTAGCCTGTTGGACACCCACTGTAGCCTGTTGGACACCCAGTGTAGCCTATTGGAAACCCACATGAGGTTAGACAGCATATTCAGATGTCTAGATTTATAACAAGCTCATGTTTTCTGGATTTATGCTCGTTTATGCACATAAACCACTGCTGAAACAACTTTCCTCGATTCTCCAAAGCCCTTGAGCAATCAGTAACTAGTATCTGAACTCTTGCATAGTAATAAATGACATGAATTATTACCAGCTATGTATTGCATTACTGAGAATGTGTTGGAATTTAGAAATAAGAGCAGTTCCATTTTATGTTTTAGTATGGCCTGGGGCTGGGGCTGGAGTTAGGAGTTTGGGGCCTGGGCTATGCCCAGTGGGGCTGGGTCTGAGACTGGGTGGCTGTGGCTGTGGCTGGGGGCAAGGCGGTCTAGGCCAGGGTTAGAGCTGGGGCTGGGAAGAGAGGGGTCAGCTGGGGATGGGGTTCGGGGTGGGGCTAGAGAATGGGCTGGTGTATAGGGCTGAATGCAGGGGCTGGGACTGAAGAGAGAGAGGTCAGTTGAGGTCTACAGAGCCTTCTACAGATTCCTCTCAATGCTACACTAACCTCTGCTGTTGACATATTCAGGTCCATCACCCATCCATTTTCCATCTGACAGCTGAGGCTCTCTGATGCAGGCAAGGAGGCAGAGACTGACTGGAAAGACTGGGAAGATAGGATCTGGTCTCTCTGGACTCTCTGGTCTCTCTGGTCACTCTCTGGTCTTTCTGGTCTCTATCTTGTCTCTCTGGTCTCTCTCTGGTCGCTCTCTGGTCTCTCTCTGGTCTCTCTCTGGTCTCTCCGTTCTCTGTGGTCTCTCTCTGGTTTCTCTCTGGTCTCTCTCTGGTCGCTCTCTGGTCTCTCTCTGGTCTCTCTCTGGTCTCTCCGTTCTCTGTGGTCTCTCTCTGGTCTCTCTCTGGTCTCTCTATGGTCCCTTTGGTCTCTCTGGTCTCTCGTCTCTCTGGTCTCTCTGGTCTCTGGTCTCTCTGGTCTCTGGTCTCTCTGGTCTCTCTGGTCTCTGTCGTGACGTTGTATTAGTTAATGTGACGACTGTTGCTCATCGAATGATTACAAGTTTCTAATTGCGTGATTAACTGAATCAAGCAATTATTAACTCATTAACCTGGGGCACCATGGGAAAACTATTTTTTATTGAGTTTCTATTTCCCAAATTAACTCAAAGAATATCAGAATATGGATTTTACTACAGCCTCTAATTAACCAGTTACCTCTACCAATCTCGTTCTGAACGTCGTATTGCCCGTGAATCTGCACCAATGAGTTCGTACCACACCAATCTTAGTTTAATATTTATTTACTAAAAAGCTAAAATGATGATAAAAGATGAATATAGACAAAACACATTATAGGCTATTGATTATATCTTAGTATAACAGGCCAACACACTATGGCGTGTGTTACCCATAATGGAGATTTCAAAAGAGAGAGAAAAAGAAAGTACACAAGAGAAATATACATTTGGGTGAATTTGTCAGCTATGCTATTCTAACCCTAGCCTTGCCCCAAACTGTCGCTCTTATGGGTCAGAATATAATGATGTAACTACGTGGGGATGATCTCCGAGGATTCTCTGCGTGGACCGTTCAGGCTGCTCGATGACGCACTACTCCGGCGCACCTCTCTGATCGTCCTCCCGATGTCAATGTCCTTTTGGCTTAGGAGTCTGTTCCCTCACCCTTTGCCCTGGAAGGGGTCTTCTGAGGGCAGACAGCTCTGTAGCTCAGAGCTCAGCATAGGAATGAAACCCTTTAGATACCACAATTCGATGGAAGATGGAGGCTAGGTGGTTCAACTTGAAATAACCCACTTAGACACAGCTACTCATCCGTAGCTTGGGTAGAAAATGATTTCTTTGTCTTCAAACTTGCGTTGCGTTCTGGGTTCGTTGACTTTTTAGACCTTGGCTGCAGCTTGGGTCACGTAGTTTTGTCTGTAAATGCTATACTCAGGTTTTATACCCTTGGGTCAGAAGTGGGCATAACCGCCTTTAGGGCATTTCTCTGGGCGTACCAAGTTAATGAGGCAAGGTCTAGATTTGATTCAAATCCAATTTTAGACAACTAACTTAAATTTCATCTTCCCCAAAACATTCTCTTTCATTTGGATATTTTCCATACAACGTACAATGTATAGACATCAAACATCTACTAGGAAAACTCTTCACGTTTAACCTTTAAGCTTTAATAACAAAACAAAAATGACATACATTTTCATAGTCCATCTATCGTCATGACCACCATTGTGGCTGACGGAAACCATTGTTCCAAAGTCCCTTTATTTCATGTTTAATGTTCTGAGGCTGGTTCTCCATAGTAACAGGACAAAGACATTTGTCTGTAGCCTGAGATTTACCAGGGGCATGAGGGGTCATAAAACCCCCACATCTTCAGACCCCTAGATCTCTCCTTCTTTGTTGGGGTTGAGAGATAATCTGTAGGGTTGTGGTCTTCTGTAACCTGACCTGGTCAGGACAGTCATGACATCTCTCTGGTCTCTCACTGGTCTCTCTGGTCTCTCTATGGTCTCTCTGGTCTCTCTCTGTTCTCTATGGTCTCTGTCTGTTCTCTATGGTCTCTCTATTGTCTCTCTGGTCTCTCTCTTCTCTCTGGCCTCTCTCTTCTCTCTGGCCTCTCTGGTTGTGTTTTGGCTCTCTATGGCCTCTCTGGTCTCTCTCTGTTCTCTATGGTCTCTTTGGTTTCTCTGGTCTCTCCTTTCTCTCTGTTCGCTCTGTTCTCTCTGGTCTCTCTGGTTGTGTTTTGGCTGGTGTGGAACTGTGGACTGAGCAGCTGATTTGTTGTCTCAGTCTACTGTATTAGTCAGTTTGTCATAATTCTTGTTTTAGTAACTCTTGTTTTGGAGCAATATGTATGTTTATTTGTGTCTACCATTGTTATTGTACAGTATAACTTGTATTTCTGGTTGGGTTGATATAGTTTTATAAAGTCTTTATCAGCCAACATCATTGTGATTTCTATATTATGTCAGAGAGGTAGAGAGGGTGAGAGACAGATGGAGGGAGAGAGAGAAAGAGAGAGGGGCAAGAAACAGAGATAGAGAGGTGGTGAGACTGAGAGAGGGTGAGAGGGTGAGATGGAGAGGGGGGTAGAGAGAGAAAGGGGAGAGAGAGAGAGAGAGAGAGAGAGAGAGAGAGAGAGAGAGAGAGAGAGAGAGAGAGAGAGAGAGAGAGAGAGAAAGGGGGAGAGAGAGAGAGAGGGGGGGATAGACAGAGAGAGAAAATGAAATACAAAAGAACAATAAAATAGATGTACAATAGAAAAGAAAGATGTTCCTGTTTCGAGAGGTTTATCTGAATTGATGTGGGCTCTGTGAGCTGTGATGGAAGGACACATTTACCTTTAAACAGAACAACTAATCCCCGCCCAGGAGCCCTCTGGCAGCATCTGGTTTGGTCTGGAACCAGACATCCAGACATTAATTGATGAGTATGAATATGACAATCACAAATTGAATGTCACCTGTTAATATGACAGGGAGACTGCTGAAAAGAAGACCTTTGGAAACTATTGTCTCAGAGAATGTTGATGTTGATGATGGGTGTTCGAAATGGGTAAAAAATGATTCCCCAAAATACTTTAAATGCAAACCACTCAATCTTTTCACTTTTACAACTCTATCTTGCTTACCCAACAGAGGATGGTTGACAACTCTGCTTTTGGGAGCTTACTAGATTTCTACCACTGACAAATATTTATTTTTATTTAATTAAACTTTTAACCTTTAAGTAAAAGCCACACTTTCTTTATAGACTACTTTATTAAAATATAAATGATACTAGTATGTTGATTTAGATTGAGTAGGCCTAATGTAAATGTACTTGTTACTTTTGATGAGACTCTTTAATAGTTGATATTGTTATTGTTCTGCAATGTTGAGGAAGCTAGCACCTTTCACTGTACCTTTTATCCCTGCTGTATACTGTGGACGTGACCAATGAAATTTGTGTTAACATAATGATAAGTGCTGGGAGCACCATCACCACTACCAGCATTGCTTTTTTGTTCTAGACGGAGGTATGATACGCAAATGCCTGGGGTATCGTCAGACGATTTGGATGCATCCCAAATGGCACCCTGTTTGTTATACTGTGTATACTACTTTTGACCAGGGCCCATAGGGCTCAGGTCAAACATAGTGCACTGTGTAGGGAATAATGTTCTATTTGGGACACAGACTTTGAGTTTGCATGGAACCATGAGGTACTCCTGATGACCCTCGGTCATAGTTGAACCTACACGGTAGCTTCACATGGCTCTATCTTTGGACAGCAATCTGTCAACGTAGTTCACAAATATGTAAACAGAGCATCCAGGAGGGAGACGGTGAAACGTGGTGGTTGGGGGAGGAATGTAATCTCTGAGGAATATCACATTAATAACGAGAGAGAGAGAGAGAGAGAGAGAGAGAGAGAGAGAGAGAGAGAGAGAGAGAGAGAGAGAGAGAGAGAGACTAGTTAAGCTCGTATAAGTGTGAGAAGATCATTCTAGACTTGTAGTTTCTAATTGATTTGAGATCATAGGAGAGCTGTAACACAGTGTGTCTGGGGGGAAAGGCAGAAGACCACCAAAGACACAGTTCCCTTTCACAACAGACAAATAATGGTGCATTGTATTGTCAGGTAAAAGACACCTCAGATTCACAATGACGGACAAGTGAAGTTGTATTATATTTTATTGACTCCATGCTGAGACTATAAAGTTGTGTTGCCAACACCTTCTATTCTCCCTAACCAGCAATGTTATGCTACAGCTGCAATAATATAGCAGAGGGGAATGTATCATATGGTTTTACTTTGAGAGGAATATACTTTCCTACTTTGTAAAGCTCATGTTTCCGTACATGTACTGTAGGTGTGGTCTACTATTTAGGTCACAACAGAGCTCGTTGGATAGAAATATGCCCTTTATGTGTGTGTGTGTATGTGTGTGTGTGAGTGTGAGTATCTGAATGTGTTTGTGTGTGTAGGAAATATAGAGAGAGTTATAATGAACTGTAAGAGAAGATGCGAGTTGGCTTACATTTACATTAAGGCACGACTGTTAAGGCACGACCTACGGTTAAAGTCTGAAGTTTACATACAATTTACAGGCTGACTACACCGCTCGCGTCATGTGCAAGATACATTTAGAAATCTATATTATTCAATTATTGCACCCACACTGCTCGCGCGAGCGTCTGAGTTGCCAAGGGCTAAAATAGAAGTCAGTTCTATTTCTGACGCAGATCGCACTGCAAGTCCTACCTCTCCCATCTCCTCATTGGTTTATAGAAGCAGGTACCCACGTGCCATCTCCTCATGAGTTATACCCATGGGCATAGGCGGAAATCCCAGGGGGGACGGAGAGGACACGACCTCCCCATCCTGGCAAAAATATGATTTGTCCCCCCCAATATATCACTGTAAACATAACTATGTAATTTCAATGATAATAATAATACGCAATGAAAGCACTTGTGCTGATTATAGACACTTAATAGCGTGTTTTTAAGTTTCAAAAGATTGCGACCCCCGCTCTTTGCCTCACAATGGTTTGATCCACTGCCAGTTCCTTATCTGGCCAGTAACAGAGGGTTTGTATCTACTTTCTGAAAGGCACTCAATGCACGTAACTGATGTGAGGTTAATCCAGTCAATCCGCAATAGCAATGTTTTTTTATGTTGGCAGGGTTTACACACACACTAGCTGAATTTGCAGAGCTAGCGGGCAAACATGAACTATTAAGCTAGCTAGTACCTATTAAATTTATGTGGCGTCGTCAAAGATGGAATCTTTGCTATTGTCAGTTTATTCCCAGACCTGCATGCAGCTGTAGTGCTTAAAAGTCCCTGTGATAAGGTTAGCGATAAACTGAACTCCCAACTGAACAGAACTACACTCTCTTTTAGCATTGTCTTAAATATCTTTAATGGTCTCGTTGCAAAAACTAAATTGTCGCTATGGAATTTGAAGCACGTGTGCTGATCTTGGAGTAAACTGACAATAGCAAAGATTATAGCGAACACCACAGAAAAGGAATTGGTGCTCGCTAGCTTTGCAAATTCAGCTATTGTTGGAAGCCAGCCAATATGAAACAAACTATATTAAAATGACAAAAGGTTGCAGCACATGTTGTGTAAATGGTGAACTCATACAGCTGGCAACTCTTGTCACTGCAATCCGTTTCAGATTTGCTAGCTACCTTTTAGATCGAAGCCCATATAGAATGATAGAAGATTAGACGATAGAAGCCCATCTCCTACTGTAAATAACCTACACACTGTGTGTGTGTGTGTGTGTGTGTGTGTGTGTGTGTGTGTGTGTGTGTGTGTGTGTGTGTGTGTGTGTGTGTGTGTGTGTGTGTGTGTGTGTGTGTGTGTGTGTGTGTGTGTGTGTGTGTGTGTGTGTGTGCAGCTAGCCAGACTGCCAGGTAGAAAAAATGTCCCCCAAAAGTAAAAAGACATCAGTGTATTTTTCAGTACACCAAAACGCAAAGCAAGAACCCTAGTAGCCTAAGACTAGTTGATCAAATGTTCATTAGAAAGAAGTGAAATGCTAATGGAAATGTTTCACAATGATGTCATTAGGCAGATCAGGCAACAGATGGCACACAGACAGCAGAGCTGGGGACAGATAGGCAGGGACAGACTGGCAGAGACAGACTGGCAGAGACAGATGTGCAGGGACAGACTGGCAGAGACAGACTGGCAGAGACAGATGTGCAGGGACAGACTGGCAGAGACTGATAGGCAGGGACAGACTAGCAGAGACAGACTGGCAGAGACATACTGGCAGGGACAGATGGGCAGGGACAGACTGGCAGAGACTGATAGGCAGGGACAAACTGGCAGAGACAGACTGGCAGGGACAAACTGGCAGAGACAGACTGGCAGGGACAGACTGGCAGAGACAGACTGGCAGAGACAGATGTGCAGGGACAGACTGGCAGAGACAGATGGGCAGGGACAGACTGGCAGAGACAGACTGGCAGAGACAGACTGGCAGAGACAGACTGGCAGAGACAGGGAGTCTCAGGTAAGTTTGTTGAGTCTTTGTTTGGCAACATTATGAAATGTTCTACATTTTTGCCATAATTGGAAAATGCCATGGATACCCCCACTCTCAACTTAAACTGGTGACTGAACTAAGATTGGTTTAAGGCAATGGTGTTGCTGTTGTGATTAATTGTGTAGTTTTGGGTACTGGTAGTTAGGAGTACGGCAAACACCTTATTTATTTTCTAGGGGACAGACTGTGAGGCAGTGAGGGTGGTGAAAGTGGAAGAGCCAGGGAGAGAGACTTCAGAGGACAGTGTCACAGCCACGACAGGCCCAGGTATCAACCTTGTTGCCAGCAGCACCAGTATAGGGGACAGTTGCCAGCTGCACCAATATAGGGGACAGTTGCCAGCAGCACCAGTATAGGGGACAGTGGCACAGCCACGGCAGGACCAGGTGTCAACCTTGTTGCCAGCAGCACCAGTATAGGGGACAGTGGCACAGCCACGGCAGGACCAGGTGTCAACCTTGTTGCCAGCAGCACCAGTATAGGGGACAGTGGCACAGCCACGGCAGGACCAGGTGTCAACCTTGTTGCCAGCAGCACCAGTATAGGGGACAGTGGCACAGCCACGGCAGGACCAGGTGTCAACCTTGTTGCCAGCTGCACCAGTATAGGGGACAGTGGCACAGCCACAGCAGGACCAGGTGTCAACCTTGTTGCCAGCAGCACCAGTATAGGGGACAGTGGCACAGCCACGGCAGGACCAGGTGTCAACCTTGTTGCCAGCTGCACCAGTATAGGGGACAGTGTCACAGCCACGGCAGGACTAGGTGTCAACCTTGTTGCCAGCAGCACCAGTATAGGGGACAGTGGCACAGCCACGGCAGGACTAGGTGTCAACCTTGTTGCCAGCAGCACCAGTATAGGGGACAGTGGCACAGCATTGTCCAGTTACCTCAGTGATGGCACAAAACCATATCAGCCACACGCACAATTTATAGAACCGCAAACTCTGGCCAACAGAGTGTTGACGTTTCAAGAGAGATGGTTACACGATTTCCCATGGCTACATTATAATCCATCAATAAAATGAGTGTTGTTTTCACTGTAGCCAAGGGGTTTCAAGCCAGCCATCTTTTGGCCAAATAGTGGATGCTGCCTTCATTAGTGCAAGATTTAGGAACTGGAGAAAAGCCAATGTAAAATTCACAGCACATCAAAACTGCCAAACCCACCGCCACTGTGTAACTGCAACAGCACACCAGCTAAATCCAATCAGTGTCCAGTTATCCAGCGTGTGGGGTAAACAGTAGAAATGACGAAAGTTACCTTGCACAGAAAGCAACAACATTGATTGAGTCCATTGAGACACACTCAAGACGATTTGCTGGCAAAGCAGTGGATCACTATAGGGCAGAATTTTCTTAAGTGTTGGATGGTGTGGAGGTTCAGTCTGGCGACCGTTTTGACCAGGACAGTCTAAACATTCTGTAAAAGTTGGAAAGAGTGCTTCTCACGGGGGAGTTGTATAAGTCTCTAGATCAGTACCCTGAGCTGAACATAGATTATCTTTCAGTGCAGTTGCCTCTCTTTCACAACAAATACCCCTGTAGCAGCAGTTGAGAGGCAGCAGAGGTCCTCAGGAGGCTTCCAGTGGAGGTGCGGGGGTTGTTTGACCGAGTTGAGGTGCTGATCAGAATTTTGTCTGTAATGTACATAAAGACAGGCTGGACAGTCTTGAGGGAAAATATCTGCCAGCAATTTGTTGGATCCATTGAAACCCTCAAACATAGTTTTGGTTAATTTGTTCAGTAGTGTGTATAGCAGTGGTTCAACCTTTTTTTAGTCCTGGAGCCTCTGCATATTTTGAGGAAAGGCAGGCAAGGTTTTGAGTGGTCCTCAGGGACCTCCACCCCCTCTATATTACATGTAAAGTTAGTGGAATCCTTGTGCTGCTGAATACGTTCATTACACTTTTTTATTTCATGGACCCCTTGCCATTACACCAGGGACCCCTAGAGGTCCACCTACCCTGTTTGAGAACCCCTGGTGTATAGTATGAGCTTTGTTATTTTGTTTAGTCGTTTTTAGTACATGACAGTACACTTACTAATTCTTTATTTTATTTTATTTAAAATTGCATACTTTGTGTGACATACTTTTTACATTTTTTATTTATTTCACCTTTATTTAACCAGGTAGGCTAGTTGAGAACAGGTTCTCATTTGCAACTGCGACCTGGCCAAGATAAAGCATAGCAGTGTGAAGAGACAACACAGAGTTACACATGGAGTAAACAATTAACAAGTCAATAACACAGTAGAGAAAAAAAGGGGAGTCTATATACAATGTGTGCAAAAGGCATGAGGAGGTAGGCGAATAATTACAATATTGCAGATTAACACTGGAGTGATAAATGATCAGAAGAGCATGTACAGGTAGAGATATTGGTGTGCAAAAGAGCAGAAAAGTAAATAAATAAAAACTGTGGGGATGAGGTAGGTGAAAATGGGTGGGCTATTTACCAATGAATTATGTACAGCTGCAGCGATCGGTTAGCTGCTCAGATAGCTGATGTTTGAAGTTGGTGAGGGAGATAAAAGTCTCCAACTTCAGCGATTTTTGCAATTCGTTCCAGTCACAGGCAGCAGAGTACTGGAACGAAAGGCGGCCGAATGAGGTGTTGGCTTTAGGGATAATCAAAGAGATACACCTGCTGGAGCGCGTGCTACGGATGGGTGTTGCCATCGTGACAAGTGAGCTGAGATAAGGCGGAGCTTTGCCTAGCATGGCCTTGTAGATGACCTGGAGCCAGTGGGTCTGGCGACGAATATGTAGCGAGGGCCAGCCGACTAGAGCATACAAGTCACAGTGGTGGGTAGTATAAGGTGCTTTAGTGACAAAACGGATGGCACTGTGATAAACTGCATCCAGTTTGCTGAGAAGAGTGTTGGAAGCAATTTTGCAGATGACATCGCCGAAGTCGAGGATCGGTAGGATAGTCAGTTTTACTAGGGTAAGCTTGACAGCGTGAGTGAAGGAGGCTTTGTTGCGGAATAGAAAGCCGACTCTTGATTTGATTTTCGATTGGAGATGTTTGATATGGGTCTGGAAGGAGAGTTTGCAGTCTAGCCAGACACCTAGGTACTTATAGGTGTCCACATATTCGAGGTGTGGTGATGCTAGTCGGGCAAGCGGGTGCAGGCAGCGATCGGTTGAAAAGCATGCATTTGGTTTTACTAGCGTTTAAGAGCAGTTGGAGGCCACGGAAGGAGTGTTGTATGGCATTGAAGCTCGATTGGAGGTTAGATAGCACAGTGTCCAATGACGGGCCGAAAGTGTACAGAATGGTGTCGTCTGCGTAGAGGTGGATCAGGGAATCGCCCGCAGCAAGAGCAACATCATTGATATACACAGAGAAAAGAGTCGGCCCGAGAATTGAACCCTGTGGCACCCCCATAGAGACTGCCAGAGGACCGGACAACATGCCCTCCGATTTGACACACTGAACTCTGTCTGCAAAGTAATTGGTGAACCAGGCAAGGCAGTCATCCGAAAAACCGAGGCTACTGAGTCTGCCGATAAGAATATGGTGATTGACAGAGTCGAAAGCCTTGGCAAGGTCGATGAACACGGCTGCACAATACTGTCTTTTATCGATGGCGGTTATGATGTCGTTTAGTACCTTGAGTGTGGCTGAGGTGCACCCGTGACCGGCTCGGAAACCAGATTGCATAGCGGAGAAGGTACGGTGGGATTCTAGATAGTCAGTGACCTGTTTGTTGACTTGTCTTTTGAAGACCTTAGATAGGCAGGGAAGAATGGATATAGGTCTGTAACAGTTTGGGTCCAGGGTGTCTCCCCCTTTGAAGAGGGGGATGACTGCGGCAGCTTTCCAATCCTTGGGGATCTCAGACGATATGAAAGAGAGGTTGAACAGGCTGGTAATAGGGGTTGCGACAATGGCGGCGGATAGTTTCAGAAATAGAGGGTCCAGATTGTCAAGCCCAGCTGATTTATACGGGTCAAGGTTTTGCAGCTCATTCAGAACATCTGCTATCTGGATTTGGGTAAAGGAGAACCTGGAGAGGCTTGGGCGAAGAGCTGCGGGGGGACCGGAGCTGTTGGCCGAGGTAGGAGTAGCCAGGCGGAAGGCATGGCCAGCCGTTGAGAAATGCTTGTTGAAGTTTTCGATAATCATGGATTTGTCGGTGGTGACCGTGTTCCCTAGCCTCAGTGCAGTGGGCAGCTGGGAGGTGGTGCTCTTGTTCTCCATGGACTTCACAGTGTCCCAGAACTTTTTGGAGTTGGAGCTACAGGATGCAAACTTCTGCCTGAAGAAGCTGGCCTTAGCTTTCCTGACTGACTGCGTGTATTGGTTCCTGACTTCCCTGAACAGTTGCATATCGCGGGGACTGTTCGATGCTAATGCAGTCCGCCACAGGATGTTTTTGTGCTGGTCGAGGGCAGTCAGGTCTGGAGTAAACCAAGGGCTGTATCTGTTCTTAGTTCTGCATTTTTTGAATGGAGCATGCTTATCTAATATGGTGAGGAAGTTACTCTTAAAGAATGACCAGGCATCCTCAACTGACGGGATGAGGTCAATGTCCTTCCAGGATACCCGGGCCAGGTCGATTAGAAAGGCCTGCTCACAGAAGTGTTTTAGGGAGTGTTTGACAGTGATGAGGGGTGGTCGTTTGACTGCGGCACCGTAGCGGATACAGGCAATGAGGCAGTGGTCGCTGAGATCCTGGTTGAAGACAGCGGAGGTGTATTTGGAGGGCCAGTTGGTCAGGATGATGTGTATGAGAGTGCCCTTGCTTACAGAGTTAGGGTTGTACCTGGTGGGTTCCTTGATGATTTGTGTGAGATTGAGGGCATCTAGCTTAGATTGTAGGACTGCTGGGGTGTTAAGCATATCCCAGTTTAGGTCACCTAACAGAACAAACTCAGAAGCTAGATGGGGGGCAATCAATTCACAAATGGTGTCCAGGGCACAGCTGGGAGCTGAGGGGGGTCGGTAGCAGGCGGCAACAGTGAGAGACTTATTTCTGGAGAGAGTAATTTTCAAAATTAGTAGTTCGAACTGTTTGGGTATGGACCTGGAAAGTATGACATTACTTTGCAGGCTATCTCTGCAGTAGACTGCGACTCCTCCCCCTTTGGCAGTTCTATCTTGACGGAAGATGTTATAGCTGGGTATGGAAATCTCTGAATTTTTGGTGGCCTTCCTAAGCCAGGATTCAGACACGGCAAGGACATCAGGGTTAGCAGAGTGTGCTAAAGCAGTGAGTAAAACAAACTTAGGGAGGGGGCTTCTAATGTTGACATGCATGAAACCAAGGCTTTTTCGATCACAGAAGTCAACAAATGAGGGTGCCTGGGGACATGCAGGGCCTGGGTTTACCTCCACATCACCCGCGGAACAGAGAAGGAGTAGTATGAGGGTGCGGCTAAGGGCTATCAAAACTGGTCGCCTAGAGCGTTGGGGACAGAGAATAAGAGGAGCAGGTTTCTGGGCATGGTAGAAAATATTCAGGGCATAATGCACAGACAGACAGGGGTATGGTGGGGTGGGGTACGGCGGAGGTAAGCCCAGGCACTGGGTGATGATGAGAGAGGTTTTATCTCTGGACATGCTGGTTGTAATGGGTGAGGTCACCGCATATGTGGGAGGTGGGACAAAGGAGGTATCAGGGGTATGAGGAATAGGACTAGGGGCTCCATTGTGAACTAAAACAATGATAACTAACCTGAGCAACAGTATACAAGGCATATTGACATTTGAGAGAGACATACAGCGAGGCATACAGTAAACACAGGTGTTGAATTGGGAAAGCTAGCTAAAACAGTGGGTGAGACAACAGCTAATCAGCTAGCATACAACAGCAGGTGAGATGGCATTGACAAGGCAACTTGGCCGACAGATAAAACAAACAAGCAGAATGGAGTACCGTGATTAATGGACAGTCCAACGTGCATCAGCTATGTAGCCAAGTGATCAGAGTCCAGGGGGCAGCGGTGGATGGGGCAGGGGGGCTGGGCTGGCGAGTGTTATCCAGGTTAAAAAAACTAACAATGACTAAATAGCTTCTAGCTAGCTGGTTAGCTTCTGGAGGTTCTTGAGTGTGTTCCAAAAGTAAAGATAATAGCGATTCCGTATCACATTGGGTGAGGCAGGTTTCCGGAAGGCATAAACACATTTTTAAAAAATCGGGAAGAGATAGAGTACATATGGGGCACTGCGTTTTTGGGACGCGGCGATGCAGACGGTTAGCAGGCCTGTGCTAACAAGCTAACAGATTAGCAGGCCGGGGTAAACAAGGTAGTAGTTAGCGGACCTGGGCTAAACAAGCTAGCAGTTAGCATGCCGAACTAACAAGCAAGGAGCGAGTTAGCCTTTGGAGGACGTCGCGATGGGGTGAGTCTGTTTATTCCTCTTCATGCAGTGATATTGATAGACCGGTCGTAGTCAAGGTATTGTAGCCCAGGAGTATGCTAGGAGCTCTGGCCGGGCTAGCTTCAAGCTACGTGGGTGGAAACGCTAGCCAGGAGTAATCAACCAGGGTTGCTGTTTAGCTCGATAGCTAGTTAAGAAGATCCAGCAGAAGAATGTTCCGTTTGTGGTGGGAATCCGGGGGTAAGTTATTTTCATTTTTAAATAGGTCCGTTATGCTCTGGTTAGCGTCGCGTTGTTCGAACTGGCGAGAGCTTTCCGAGCTAAAGGTTAGTTGATGACCGGTTAGCTGAAGACCGCTAGCATAGCTGGTAGTTGGCTGGCTAGCTTCAGTTGATGGGGTCCGGTTCCGAAGTAAATATAACTACTTTAGGAAAAGTAGCTACATTGGCGGGTTGCAGAAGAGTATTTGGAAGCTTAGGTTTAGCAAAATGTTTTGAAAGATATGCAAAGAAAAAAAATATCTAAAACGAACTTGTCCATAGCTGTTGTTTGAAGAGTTTAGACACTAACTGAACAATAACTAAGTATTTCTGAAGGATATTTTGGTTGATTTGTTTGGGTTTTTCATTGAAGTAGTAATCTTGCTTTTAGAACTGTACTTAATCTGAGCGTTTTATTCTTGTAAAGATGCTGTAATAGACTCAAACCAGTGGCACATGTTTAATGACTACAGTATATAAATGAATCAGAAAAAGTTCCATAGAAAGGTCAGTTCAGTGCGGAGACCAACTTTGTGATGGTTCTCAATGGAGATTCTTTGAGATGAGATCACAACATGTTCATTGTATTTATGAAACCTGCACCCATACAGTGTACAAGTACCATTACCCCCTACTGGCCTTGCTTGGTATTGCTGGTTGTAAATACAAAAACCTGCATACATACTGAACTGATAAGGAACACTGCTATAACTATTATTAGTAGTAGTATTATAATGATTTAAACATTTTAACAAGTTGGGACAACCCTTCAGTTAACTACTGTACCAATCAATTATCCAGTAGTAGTAATTATGGTTCCTCAATATACATTCAACATATTACAACGTAGGCTTTGTGTTACAGCACTACTTTTGGTGTCCCCCTCAGGAATTGCTCTTGAGAAAATTTCATGTAATTGTCCCCTCCAAAGTCGATATCAGATTTTCGCCCCTGCCCACGTGGGTGACTGAAGACGAACGAGGTCAGTAGTGGTAATGCACCTAATTTATGAAAATTGCCCAATTCGCAATATAGAGTCAAGAGAAGAAAAATCATGGAAGGAAGAGATATGACTAAAAACAATTTGGTTGACCGTTTTATGTGTGGATTAATTGTCGGAGTAGAGGACCTTGTGCATTTCAGGTAAAATAACAACTCAATGTTTATGTCCCAGGACAAATTAGCTAGCAACAGCAAGCTAGCTAAATAGAACAAATTAGCTAGCAAGTGCAAGCTAGCTAAATAGGACAAATTAGCTAGCAACAGCAAGCTAGCTAAATAGGACAAATTAGCTAGCAAGTGCAAGCTAGATAGCTAAATTGCCATACATGTTTAATGCTTTTCGACCTGTCCACAAATTAATGTAATTGGTTCAGAGTTTGTTTTGATATTTTAACCTGCATGTCATGATCACGTTTGCTGTGGGGGGACAAAATCCATTTATGCACGATGGCGCACGATGGCGCATGCCCGCAGCCGGTTCGAATTCCGTGTTAGCCACATACATTTAAACTCCGTTTTCACAATTCCTAACATTTAATCCTAGTAAAATTTCCCTGTCTGAGGTCAATTAGGATCACCACTTTATTTTAAGAAAGTGAAATGTCAGCATAATAGGAGAGAGAATTATTTATTTCAGCTTTTGTTTCTTTCATCACATTCCCAGTGGGTTAGAAGTTTACATACACTCAATTAGTATTTGGTAGCATTGCCTTCAAATTGTTTAACTTGAGTCAAACGTTTTGGGGAGCCTTCCACAAGCTTCCCACAATAAGTTGGGAAAAATTTGGCCCATTCCTCCTGACAGAGCTGGTGTAACTGATTCAGGTTTGTTAGCCTCCTTGCTCCCACATGCTTTTTCAGTTCTGCCCACAAATGTTCTATAGGATTGAGGTCAGGGCTTTGTGATGGTCACTCCAATACCTTGACTTTGTTGTCCTTAATTAAGTAATTTTGCCAGTGGCTTCTTCTTTGCTGAGCGGCCTTTCAGGTTATGTCGATATAGGACTCGTTTTACTGTGGATATAGATACTTTTGTACCTGTTTCTTCCAGCATCTTCACAAGGTCCTTTGCTGTTGTTCTGGGATTGATTTCCACTTTTCGCACCAAAGTACGTTCATCTCTAGGAGACAGAACGCATCTCCTTCCTGAGCGGTATAATAGCTGTGTGGTCCCATGGTGTTTATACTTGCTTACTATTGTTTGTACAGATGAACGTGGTACCTTCAGGCATTTGGAAATTGCTCCCAAGGATGAACCAGATGTCACGCCTTGGTCATTGTATTTTGTGTTTTTGTTATATGTTTGGGTAGGCCAGGGTGTGACATGAGTTTATATGTTGTTTTCGTATTGGGGTTTGTATTATTTGGGATCGCGGCTGATTAGGGGTGTTGTTAGGCTTGGCTGCCTGAGGCGATTCTCAATCAGAGTCAGGTGCTTATCGTTGTCTCTGATTGGGAACCGTATTTAGGGAGCCATAGTTTCGCTTTGTATTTCGTCGGTGATTGTACTGTCTCTGTGTTTTAGTCACCAGATAGGCTGTAATTAGTTTCACGTTCCGTTCTGTTGTTTTTGTATTCAGTTTCAGTTATTTTCATGTACCGCGTTTTTCATTCATTAAAGTCATGAGTAACCAACACGCTGCATTTCGGTCCGACTCTCTTCTTTCAACAGACGAACGCCGTTACACCAGACTTGTGGAGGTCTACAATGTTTTTTTCTGATGCCTTGCCTCATTTCTTTTGATTTTCCCATGATGTCAAGCAAAGAGGCACTGAGTTTAAAGGTAGGCCTTGAAATACATCCACAGGTACACCTCCAATTGACTCAAATAATTTCAATTAGCCTCAATCAGAAGCTTCTAAAGCCATGACATCATTTTCTGGAATTTTCCAAGCTGTTTAAAGGCACAGTCAACTTAGTGTATGTAAACTTTTCACCCACTGAAATTGTGGTACAGTGAATTATTAGTGGAAAATCTGTCTGTAAACAATTATTGGAAAAATTACTTGTGTCATGCACAAAGTAGATGTCCTAACTGACTTGCCAAAACTATAGTTTGTTAACTAGAAATTTGTGGAGTGGCTGAAAAACGAGTTTGAATGACTCCAACCTCTGACTTCTCTGTATGTGTAAACTGTGAACAAAGAAAGGGAACAACTCAGATAAACAGATAATCAAATGATTCTGGGATAAAACATCATTACTTCTGATTGGAATGACATTTAAAATCAGCACTGTAAGGAAAAACATCTCAATTTCAACAAGGCGAGAGAAATGTACAAATGTGGATTTAAGTCATGATTGATGCTTCCTTCCAGCTAACGTTGCATAAAATGGCTGCCAAAATGCAGTGCAAGCCTCACACTACATAGTACACTGTAATGCATTATACTGTATGTTCTTGCCTGTTGATCTATAGTCAGGATTAGAGTTGTAAAGTCATTCTGCTGAGGAGAGGTGGCTCTTACAGTGTTTAGGTAATGTATGGAGAGGATGTGTGGTACATGAGTTAGGGGCAGCGTCACTGTTCTATAAAGAGACCACATGCACGCACACACACACACACACACACACACACACACACACACACACACACACACACACACACACACACACACACACACACACACACACACACACACACACACACACACACACACACACACACACACACACACACACACACACACACACACACACACACACTGTAGCTTATTCCCCGACAGCCAGACTGGTATTGTCAAACTTAGACAATCTGTCCCAGTCCAACTCCGGTGAGAACAGTGGTCGGTCTCATTAAAAGAATGGCTGGGTTGTGAGACACAGAGGGCTTTGGAAGTTACTTTCAGGCCACATTTTGACTCACTTTGAATTTTAACAGTAGTGTTTGTTGCTTTGGCTTAGAAACAGAGGGAGAGAGAGAGAAGGGGTGAGGGGCTGGAGGAGAGGGAGGGATGGAAAGAGAGAGAGGAAGAAGAGTGCTGGGATGTTTTCACAACCACATTCTGAAAATGCTTGGGTCGTAGTTGTTAAGTGTGTGTCCTCACCACAACATCAACTGTCTGGAATGCTGTAAAACCAACACACTATCTCTGTGCTCTTAAATCCTATTCTGAGAAAAGTATTTCGGTCTTAATTAATTTATGGTGTCGATCAGAACCGTTACTGTAAAGGCTCAGATATTTTACTTTAACATGGTCCTTTCCAGCACCAAATTCAGCAACTGTGGTGGAGGTGTAACCAAACCAACATAGTACATTTTGGCTCTGCTGAAGGATGGGGAAAGGGAACGAGAGGTGAAGTATTCGTAGAGTTTCAGTGACTGTGTATTAGACCTGGCTGCTTTCTGGCTCTCGTCAGCACATGTTGCCTCTACTCCCCTCTCTCTCTCTGAGACCCTGCATTCATAGCAAGTTGTTTTCATTTCCCCACCTTCGCTTCACAGCTACCTAGGTGCACAAAAAAAAAAACTGTTTTCTCAAGCTACAGCATTCCTGAACTTACTGTTTACTTACACACACCTGGATAGCGGCCGTTCATTCGATACTCTGCATTTTTCAATTATGCAGCAGCAGCGCTTGCCCGAAAAGATGTACTTTCTCTCTCTATGCAACATGAAGGGTAAAGAGATGTGGGACAGAGGTGAGCAAGCAGACTGACGAGGGGAAACAGTAGTAGACACGTGTTTCCTAATCCTTCACCTAGCAGACAAATCACAATTTATCTTGGACACACAAACACACACACACACACAGACACACACACACACTGGTGAAACTGTACTCCAGTAAGATAGTTAGATGACTGTCTCAACAAGGTGTTTGGACCTCACTGTGCTGTAAACAAGACAAACATCACAGCCCTTTAATTAAATAGAAGTAGAAAAGGTATGGAAGTGAACAAGCATTGCTGATCACACGTACTGTATGGAGGAAGGTGACACAGAAGATTTTCATTCATTACCTGGACATTACCCAATTTACAGATTTATTTATCTAATCCCAATTTCAACTAGGCTGTTCTGATTTTTGGCTGGTTTCCCGGACTCAGATTAGGCCTAAATCTAGACCTTGACTAAAAATATTGTTCAAGGGAAATTCTCTTCTTCATTCAAAGTGCTTTTGAGTCCTGGACATTCTTATTCATGAAGTTGTCTGGCATGTATCACGTCAATGCTTTGTCTTGGCTTGCTCCCTTTTTCCATGTATCATACATACGAATGATCCCTCAGATGTTCTTCACCGTTGATCATCAGTTTCCTGCCCGGCGATGACATTCTCTCATCTGATAGATTGACTCTGGGTGGTCATGGAAACAGTTGGCATGCTGGTGCATGTCCGTCCATCTCTCCCGCCTGTGTTTGGCCTGCAGTTAGAGCTCCAGATGGTTGAGCTGAATGTACTGCAGCCTAATGTGTCATCACCATCACAGCACTTACAGGAACTAAGGTTGGCTTGGCTGAACTTCCCACACCACAGGGCTAACCAACTAACTCTGCCATCATGGTCACATAGAAATCGAATTAGAAAGGACAAAGCCCATCACATAACATTGACTTCAATGGAATGTCCGTTCCAGTAATTATATTTCTAGGCTCTGGACTGCCTGTCTGTGTATTGAACAGTACATTTGTCCTACAGCATACCTCCTACTGCTAACATGGGTAAGATGAATGCCAGTTAAAAGTACCAAATGTCCCATTTTGACCTGAGTCTTAGAGAGAACATGAGCTCCTTAGAGTTCTTCAGAGACATGCATTGCTGATCATCCATTGCTGTCAATTGAGGTGATTGTCACGTTCTGACCTTAGTTCTGTTATTATATCTTTGTTTTAGTCTGGTCAGGGCGTGAGTTGTTTGGGCAGTCTGTTTGTTTTTCTATGTTGGTTTTTGAGTTCGGTTCTCAATCAGAGGCAGCTGTCAATTGTTGTCCCTGATTGAGAATCATACTGAGATAGCCTGGCTTTCACTTATGTTTGGTCCACACGGTACTGTTTTCGGTTTTGTATATTCACGTCATCGTTTGTTGTTTTGTTCAAGTGTTCTATTGTCTTTATTAAAAAACATTATGGACACTTACCACGCTGCGCATTGGTCCTCCGATCCTTCTCGCTACTCCTCCTCAGAAGAGGAGGACGAGAACCCTTACAGTGATGTTCAAGGCATGTGAATGCATTTGGGTTTTTACCTTATCTCAGTCAAAAAAAGTGATTGTTTAGCGAAATATTCTTAGAATAAACCCCAAAAATGAACAAACAGAAAAACAAAATAAAAGCAATGTAGCTGTCCAGTGAAAATCTCACTTATAAAAGTTCCTATTCTGATAACTCATACCCAAATAATGTTGTTGACTCGTCCTATAATTGTATTTGTGGCCAATGTATAAATAGGAGAAAAAACAATTGAAAAACCCCACCCTCTTGTATCTCAAACAGAACGTTTACAAAATGCTTGCTTTTTACTCATAGACGATGATGTCATACTCCTGAGAATGAGTTGGCCAATCAGCGGTCTAGAAGAGGATGAGCTGGCCAATCAGTGGTCTTGAGCAGTTTCCCAAACTGAGGGGTCGGCAGGGGGCACATTTTTTTTTAAGGAACTCAGTCAACTTGTTCTTGAAAGTTCTAATAGTAGAATGCATAAGGTGCAATTTCAAAATTGGATAGCTCATCACAGTAGTTTTCCTACTGTCATGTCAGTCATTGCATACCTTAGACGACTATTTATAACTAAAAATAAATGTCCAGATCAACTAGCCCATGTCACGGTTTTTCGCTAGTTTTTTAGCCCATAGATATTGTTGTAATGTTTGAGTCACTCAAATATCACATGAATACACATTAGAAATGGAAACATGTATAGAATTGCAAGAAAATGAGCTTTTAAACTGAAACATTTTCTCTGCACTCCGTGACGAAATGTGTAGAATTGCAGGAAATAAGCTTTAAACCTGTGAAAGCTTTCAACCTCTCTGCCAACAAGAGGCGTGCGAACAGCTTGTGCGCTCAGAAAGTCCTTCTGCTGCACTTTATATACCAGGGTTAGCTGGCATTCTCTAGTCACTCGTAGGCTCAGTGTACCCCAATGCTGAAAGGGAGGCCTGAGTGAAACAGTTTGGGAACCCCTGCTCTTGAGCAGGCCAATCAGTGGTCTAGAGGAGAGGCCAATCAGGCCAATCAAATCTAATTTTAATTCGGAACATGATTCGTAAACAACAGGTGAAGACAAACAGTGAAATGCTTCCTTTCAGGCCATTCCCAACAATGCAGAGAAAAACAACAAACAAATGACCATATAACTGTTGATTAAAGTAACTGTCTGGTGTTTCCAGATTTCTATGAAATATGATCTACAATTCATTACAATGAGTGAAATAGTTTTTATTCCAGAAAATGGTAATTAAGTATGTTAAAAAGCAGCTTCTCAACAGAATGGTGTGGCTTACCCCAACAACAGAATGGTGTGGCTTACCCCAACAACAGAATGGTGTGGGTGTACCCCAACAACAGAATGGTGTAGGTGTACCCCAACAACAGAATGGTGTGGCTTACCCCAACAACAGAATGGTGTGGCTTACCCCAACAACAGAATGGTGTGGGTGTACCCCAACAACAGAATGGTGTAGGTGTACCCCAACAACAGAATGGTGTGGCTTACCCCAACAACAGAATGGTGTGGCTTACCCCAACAACAGAATGGTGTCGGTGTACCCCAACAACAGAATGGTGTGGTGTACCCCAACAACAGAATGGTGTGGCTTAACCCTTACCAACAACAACAGAATGGTGTGGTGTACCCCAACAACAGAATGGTGTAGAATGTGTACCCCAACAACAGAATGGTGTGGCTTACCCCAACAACAGAATGGTGTGGCTTAACAACAGAATGGTGTGGGTGTTCTCCAACAACAGAATGGTGTGGCTTACCCCAACAACAGAATGGTGTGGCTTACCCAACAACAGAATGGTGTGGAATGGTGTGGGTGTTCTTGGTGTGGGTGTTCTCCAACAACAGAATGGTGTAGGTGTTCTCCAACAACAGAATGGTGTGGGTGTTCTCCAACAACAGAATGGTGTAGGTGTTCTCCAACAACAGAATGGTGTGGGTGTACCCCAACAACAGAATGGTGTGGGTGTTCTCCAACAACAGAATGGTGTAGGTGTACCCCAACAACAGAATGGTGTGGATGTTCTCCAACAACAGAATGGTGTAGGTGTACCCCAACAACAGAATGGTGTAGGTGTACCCCAACAACAGAATGGTGTAGGTGTTCTCCAACAACAGAATGGTGTGGGTGTTCCCAACAACAGAATGGTGTGGGTGTACCCCAACAACAGAATGGTGTAGGTGTTCCCCAACAACAGAATGGTGTAGGTGTTCCCAACAACAGAATGGTGTAGGTGTTCCCCAACAACAGAATGGTGTAGGTGTTCTCCAACAACAGAATGGTGTAGGTGTTCCCCAACAACAGAATGGTGTAGGTGTACCCCAACAACAGAATGGTGTAGGTGTTCCCCAACAACAGAATGGTGTAGGTGTTCCCCAACAACAGAATGGTGTAGGTGTACCCCAACAACAGAATGGTGTGGGTGTTCTCCAACAACAGAATGGTGTAGGTGTTTTCCAACAACAGAATGGTGTGGGTGTTCTCCAACAACAGAATGGTGTGGGTGTTCTACAACAACATAATGGTGTGGGTGTTCTCCAACAACAGAATGGTGTAGGTGTTCTACAACAACAGAATGGTGTGGGTGTACCCCAACAACAGAATGGTGTGGGCGTACCCCAACAACAGAATGGTGTTTTTCAACAGCAGAATGATAGAATGGTGTTACACCTATACCATTCCAACACAGATAAGCTGCTTTTTAACATTCTTAATTATTGTTTTTTGGAAGGAAAACTATTTACTCATATTGTAATGAATTTTAGGTCACATCTGATATAATTCTGGAAACACCGGACATTTTAATCAAGCATAAGGTGGTCACTTGCGGCATAGAGAGGGCCAAACATGGTAGACTCTTCTTCTCCTTATCGCTATGCTGTGACTAATAATGTGTGTCTGTAGCCTACCATGGCCTGGTTTGGCCCCTATATAAACACGCATGTCGGTATCTACCATGCCCCTGGGCCTGGGGACGCCCCTATGGGAACAGGGATCACAGTAGTCACCTCCATGCCAGAGAGATGTGCTGTAAGCCTGTACCGACAGCAGGTGGGGGGTGAGTTTCGGGCGCCACACGGACAACCCTGACGCGGGCCGGGTTTCAAAACATCTCTCCCTCTTCCGTTTTTCTCTAGCTAGTCTCATGATTAACGCAGCAGAAGTGAAATAATACTCTCAGCGGGTTACCGAAGGCCACTGTTTAAGAGTCTAACAATCTTACAGTTGCATTGTAGCTGCTATGGCTCTCTTTGTTGGACATACATTTTTTTCCACTAGATGTTCTGATTTACAGGTCTGATTCAAAGGTCTGAATCACAGAGAGAGAAACATATACCTTCTTTTGTTCTATCGGCGGATTACTGGGGGCCACTGTTCAAGAAGTCTACTGTGACCTGTATGTGTCTCTCTATGGAGGAGGTAGCCTGAAAACAGAGCTCAGTATTTCATCTCCCTCTCTCGCTCTCTCACTCTCTCTCTGTCACATCTCTCTCTCTCTCTCTCTCTCTCTCTCTCTCTCTCTCTCTCTCTCTCTCTCTCTCTCTCTCTCTCTCTCTCTCTGTCTCTCTCTGTCTCTCTCTCTCTCTCTCTGTCACATCTCTCTCTCTCTCTCTCTCTCTCTCTCTCTCTCTCTCTCTCTCTCTCTCTCTCTCTCTCTCTGTCACATCTCTCTCTCTCTCTCTCTCTCTCTCTCTCTCTCTCTCTCTCTCTCTCTCTGTCTCTGTCTCTGTCTCTCTCTCTCTCTCTCTCTCTCTCTCTCTCTCTCTCTCTCTCTCTCTCTCTCTCTCTCTCTCTCTCTCTCTCTCTCTTCGCTGTCTCTCTCTGTCTCTCGCTGTCTCTCTCTCTCTCTCTGTCACTCTCTCTGTCTCACTCTCTCTCGCTCTCTCTCTCTTTCAACATTGGAACGTCTCGATGTGGAAAAGCTGAAATCCATGCCATTCCCCTCTCACAGGATCAGGATCTTGATATGATTCACAGCTCCGTTTCCAGCGGATGTCTGGCTCGGTAGAGCACCCTGAGTATTGGCCTGGAAGCAAGGGGGACCCTCCCATGGTTATTCACTTTGTTGTGGTGGGAAGTAGCGCTGCTATCCTACCAGGGATCTGTGGAGCATAGGGTGTGCCCAAAATGGCACCCTATTACCTATTTGATGCACTACTTTTGACCAGAGCCCTAAGGGTGCCATTTGGGAGGTAACCATGGACTTCACAATCAGACTGCTGGAAAAGCCAACTAACAAGAGGGGCTTTCATCAACACGCAATCCCTGCCTTGTGCTGGTTGTTACTGTATAGTACCATCACACTTCCCCTAGCCTTAGATATCTTAATGGGGGGGAAATATATCTTATCTCTCTCCTTATCGTTACGGTAACCCAGACCATATTGGGCTATGACATCACACTGGGAGATTGATTGAAAGACACACACAGACAGAGGAGAGCATTGAATATTCTCAACAAAATGTAATTCATCTGAGGGTGGATGCACCACCATTATATCCCAGACACCCGGATAATGTACCAGTCAACCACAACACATGGGCACCATTACGAGATTAACCCAGCCGTAATAGAGGGACTGTTTTATTGTGTGAAACGGAAAGTACCCACAGTGAAGTGAACGCCGTTAGAGAGCAGTGGCTGAAATGTTGAAGAGGGGGTATTCTCTTATTTTCATCCAAAACAACATTTAAAGCATTCAGTGGAGTCTCTGAGGGCTTGCTTAGGCTGAGACCGAAGCTGATGCAAAAGCCAATTTGGAGTGAGGGGAAAAGATTACGACCACACAGACTTTGGTTTGGACGCTGTGAGTTGTTTACTGCCAAGAACAGCAACTCAGTGCAGGAAACAAGATCATTCTAACACTCTACAAATAGGTCTGAAGCTTGGGTAGAAACATTCAATTCATTGCCTACATTTTATTTAAAAGACAAATAGCTTTTTAATTCTAAAAGGCTGTAACCTCACCTCACAAGCATGCATGTAATATTGCTACTGCAATACTACTACTTTAATAATACTCTAACACTGTAATACTAATACTAACACTAATACTGTAATACTACTACTGTAATATTACTACTCTAATACTAATACTGTAATACTACTACTGTAATATTACTACTGTAATACTACTACTGCACTACTACAACTGCACTGCTAATACTGTAATACTAATACTGTAATATTACTACTCTAATACTAATAATGTAATGCTACTACTGTAATACTACTACTGCACTACTACAACTGTAAAACTAATACTGTAATACTACTACTGTAATATTACTACTCTAATACTAATAATGTAATACTACTACTGTAATATTACTACTGTAATACTACTACTGCACTGCTACAACTGCACTGCTAATACTGTAATACTAATACTGTAATATTACTACTCTAATACTAATAATGTAATACTACTACTGTAATATTACTACTGTAATACTAGTACTGCACTACTACAACTGTAAAACTAATACTTAATACTACTACTGTAATATTATTACTGTAATACTACTCATAGAAAATCCATCAATAGAGGAGAGAATCATTGTTTTACATGTCAGGTAAAGAGGCCTTTGGTTCTGTCAATGGGAATATACTGCAGCCTGCAGGTATCTGAAACTGACAGGAGTTCTGTGGCCCAGCAGGAAGGAAAGGGTTTGAAGAAGAAGAGGAAGAAGAAGAGGCATGTTGTTCTACAGAAAGCATACCACTTGACTTATTCCACATTTTGTTGTGTTACAGCCTGATTTCAAAATGGATTAATTTGATATTTTGTCTCACCCATATGCACACAATACCCCATGATTGTATTTTATTTGGAAAATTGATTGAAAATGAAATACTGAAATATCTAATTTAAGTAAATATTCACACCCTTGAGTCAATACTTTGTAGAAACACCTTTAGAAGTGATTACAGCTTTGAGTTGTCTTGGGTATGTCTGTATCAGCTTTGAGTTGTCTTGGGTATGTCTGTATCAGCTTTGAGTTGTCTTGGGTATGTCTGTATCAGCTTTGAGTTGTCTTGGGTATGTCTGTATCAGCTTTGAGTTGTTGTCTTATCAGCTTTGAGTTGTCTTGGGTATGTCTGTATCAGCTTTGAGTTGTCTTGGGTATGTCTGTATCAGCTTTGAGTTGTCTTGGGTATGTCTGTATCAGCTTTGAGTTGTCTTGGGTATGTCTGTATCAGCTTTGAGTTGTCTTGGGTATGTCTGTATCAGCTTTGAGTGGTCTTGGGTATGTCTGTATCAGCTTTGAGTTGTCTTGGGTATGTCTGTATCAGCTTTGAGTTGTCTTGGGTATGTCTGTATCAGCTTTGAGTTGTCTTGGGTATGTCTGTATCAGCTTTGAGTTGTCTTGGGTATGTCTGTATCAGCTTTGAGTTGTCTTGGGTATGTCTGTATCAGCTTTGAGTTGTCTTGGGTATGTCTGTATCAGCTTTGAGTTGTCTTGGGTATGTCTGTATCAGCTTTGAGTTGTCTTGGGTATGTCTGTATCAGCTTTGAGTTGTCTTGGGTATGTCTGTATCAGCTTTGCACATCTGTATTTGGGTATTTTCTCACATTCTTCCTTGCAGATTTTCTCAAGCTCTGTTAAGTTACATAGGAAGTGGGGGGGAACAGCAATTTTCAAGTATTTCCACAGATTTTTAATGGGATTCAATTCTGGGTTTTGGCTGGACCACTCAAGGATTTTCACATTCTTGTTCTGAAGCCATTCCAGCGTTGCTTTGGCTGTATGCTTCAGGTCATTGTCCTGTTGAAATGTAAACGCCCTAGTCTAAGGTCGTAGACGCTCTGAAGCAGGTTCTCATCAAGAATTTGCCTGTATTTGGCCCCATTCATTGTTCCCTCTATCCTTACAAGTCCCCCAGTCCCTGCTGCTGAAAAGCACCCCTTAGCATAATGCTGCCACCACCATGTTTCACGGTAGGGATGGTGTTAGACAACGTGATGAGCTGTGCCTGGTTTTCTCCAGATATAGCACTTTGCATTCAGGCCAAAGAGTTCAGTTTTTGTCTCATCAGACCACAGAATCTTTTGCCTTATCATCTCAGAGTCTTTCACGTGCCTCTTTGCAAACTCCAGTCGTTTTTCTCAGGAGTGGCTTCCATCTCTCCCATAAATCCCAGATTGGTGAAGTGCTGTAGAGACTGTTGTCCTTCTGGCAGGTTCTCCCATCTCAGCCAAGGAAATCCTTAATTCTGTCAGAGTGGTCATAGGATACTTGGTTACCTCTCTGACCAAGGTCCTTCTTTCCCGGTTGCTCAGTTTGGTTGGACGGCCAGTTCTAGGCAGAGTCTGGCTATTTTAATATTTTTTTAATATCCCAATGATGAAGACTCTATAAATTGTTTTATACCCTTCCCCAGAGATCTACGGATAGTTCCTGGGACTTCATGGTATAGTTTCTGCTCTGACATGCACGGTCAACTGTTGGACCATATTTAGACAGGTGTGTTACTTTCTAACTCATGTCCAAACAATTGAATTGGCCACAGGTGGACTATAAAATCAATTTGAATACAGGCTGTAACACAACAAAATGTGGATTACGTCAAGGGGTACGAATACTTTCTGAACACTTTCTTTGTGTCCCAGCATTTACCATTACTCACACAAATAACATCCCCTAAACTCAACAAAACAAAAGTCACACAACAATGACATTACTGTGTTTCCCACAAGCCTCAACAGTCTCTCTGATGGGTAGGTCTAGTGCTTGTGGTTTCCGCATTGAGGTATGGCTTGGTCTACGAACCCAGTATTGGTTTTGTCGTGGCGGGTAGTTTGTCTCCAACATGCCCTAGGGGTGTCTGGGTAGTTACCAGCCAGGGAGCAAGGGCAGAGAACCCACGGTTCACCACAGACTGAACCCAGAGCCTGGGGTGTCATCAGGGGTCAGGGGTCAAAGGTCAACAGCCACAGGGCATGCTGGGAAGGAACACGACAAAACAACAGCAATAACAGTTAGTTATCAGGTACATCATGTTTTATTTTATTTTATTAGTGTCCCCATTATCTGATGCCATTGATGACAGCTAATCTTCCTGGGGTCATAACATTCCAAACCTGAATTGTAAATTTGGGGTGGTTTAGGTGGTGGTGGTGATGGTTGGGTTGGTTGTGGTGGTTTAGGTGGTGGTGGTTGGAGTGGTGGTGGTGGTTGGGGTGGTGGTTGGGGTTGTGAGGGTTGGGGTGGTGGTTGTGGTGGTGGTTGGGGTCGTGAGGGTTGGGGTGGTGGTTGGGGTTGTGAGGGTTGGGGTGGTGGTTGTGGTGGTGGTTGGGGTCGTGAGGGTTGGGGTGGTGTTTGGGGTGGTGCTGGTGTTTGGGGTGGTGGTTGAGGTGGTGATGGTAGTTGGGGGTTTGAGGTGGTGGTGGTTGAGGTTGAGGTGGTGGTGGTTTGGGATGGAGGTGGTTTGGGTGGTGATTGGGGTGGTGGTGGTAGTTATGGTGGTTGAGGTGATGGTGATGATGGATGGGGTGGTTGTGGTGGTTTAGGTGGTGGTGGTTGGGGTGGTGCTTGGGGTCGTGAGGGTTGGGGTGGTTGAGGTGGTGTTGTTGGGGTGGTGGTTGAGCTGGTGGTGCACCACCCCATCCACCCAATCACCAACACACCACCCAGACCATCACCACTAGCACCACCCCAAACACCACAACCAGCACCACCACAACCATGACTACCAACACCACCCCAATCACCACCAATACCACCCCAACCACCAACAACACCCCAACCACTACCCCAAACACCAGCACTGGCACCACTACAACCCCAACCACCACCCCAACCACCACCACCAACAACACAACCACCCTAACCCCCACCACTACCCCCCCCCAACTGCCCCCACCAACAGCACCAACCCAACCACCACCACCACCCCAAACACCACCCCACTTTCACTTATGCAATACCCTAGATGCAGTTGCACCCCTAAAAACTAAAAAAATGTCTCATAAGAAACTAGCTCCATGGTACACAGAAAATACCCGAGCTCTGAAGCAAGCTTCCAGAAAATTGGAACGGAAATGGCGCCACACCAAACTGGAAGTCTTCCGACTAGCTTGGAAGGATGGTACCGTGCAGTACCGAAGAGCCCTTACTGCTGCTCGATCGTCCTATTTTTCTAACTTAATTGAGGAAAATAAGAACAATCCGAAATTCCTTTTTGATACTGTGGCAAAGCTAACTAAAAAGCAGCATTCCCCAAGAGAGGATGACTTGCACTTTAGCAGTGATAAATTCATGAACTTCTTTGAGGAAAAGATTATGATTATTAGAAAGCAAATTACGGACTCCTCTTTAAACCTGCGTATTCCTCCAAACCTCAGTTGTCCTGAGTCTGCACAACTCTGCCAGGACCTAGGATCAAGAGAGACGCTCAAGTGTTTTAGTACTATATCTCTTGACACAATGATGAAAATAATCATGGCCTCTAAACCTTCAAGCTGTATACTGGACCCTATTCCAACTAAACTACTGAAAGAGCTGCTTCCTGTGCTTGGCCCTCCTATGTTGAACATAATAAACGGCTCTCTATCCACTGGATGTGTACCAAACTCACTAAAAGTGGCAGTAATAAAGCCTCTCTTGAAAAAGCCAAACCTTGACCCAGAAAATATAAAAAACTATCGGCCTATATCGAATCTTCCATTCCTCTCAAAGATTTTAGAGAAGGCTGTTGCGCAGCAACTCACTGCCTTCCTGAAGACAAACAATGTATACGAAATGCTTCAGTCTGGTTTTAGACCCCATCATAGCACTGAGACGGCACTTGTGAAGGTGGTAAATGACATTTTGATGGCATCGGACCGAGGCTCTGCATCTGTCCTCGTGCTCCTAGACCTTAGTGCTGCTTTTGATACCATCGATCACCACATTCTTTTGGAGAGATTGGAAACCCAAATTGGTCTACACGGACATGTTCTGGCCTGGTTTAGGTCTTATCTGTCGGAAAGATATCAGTTTGTCTCTGTGAATGGTTTGTCCTCTGACAAATCAACTGTACATTTCGGTGTTCCTCAAGGTTCTGTTTTAGGACCACTATTGTTTTCACTATATATTTTACCTCTTGGGGATGTTATTCGAAAACATAATGTAAACTTTCACTGCTATGCGGATGACACACAGCTGTACATTTCAATGAAACATGGTGAAGCACCAAAATTGCCCTCGCTAGAAGCATGTGTTTCAGACATAAGGAAGTGGATGGCTGCAAACTTTCTACTATTAAACTCGGACAAAACAGAGATGCTTGTTCTAGGTCCCAAGAAACAAAGAGATCTTCTGTTGAATCTGACAATTAATCTTAATGGTTGTACAGTCGTCTCAAATAAAACTGTGAAGGACCTCGGCGTTACTCTGGACCCTGATCTCTCTTTTGAAGAACACATCAAGACCATTTCGAGGATAGCTTTTTTCCATCTACGTAACATTGCAAAAATCAGAAACTTTCTGTCCAAAAATGATGCAGAAAAATTAATCCATGCTTTTGTCACTTCTAGGTTAGACTACTGCAATGCTCTATTTTCCGGCTACGCGGATAAAGCACTAAATAAACTTCAGTTAGTGCTAAATACGGCTGCTAGAATCCTGACTAGAACCAAAAAATTTGATCATATTACTCCAGTGCTAGCCTCTCTACACTGGCTTCCTGTCAAAGCAAGGGCTGATTTCAAGGTTTTACTGCTAACCTACAAAGCATTACATGGGCTTGCTCCTACCTACCTCTCTGATTTGGTCCTGCCGTACATACCTATACGTACGCTACGGTCACAAGACGCAGGCCTCCTAATTGTCCCTAGAATTTCTAAGCAAACAGCTGGAGGCAGGGCTTTCTCCTATAGAGCTCCATTTTTATGGAACGGTCTGCCTACCCATGTCAGAGACGCAAACTCGGTCTCAACCTTTAAGTCTTTACTGAAGACCATCTCTTCAGTGGGTCATATGGAGTGTAGTCTGGCCCAGGAGTCAAAGGCTGGCTTGTCTCTGCCTGGCCGGTTCCCCTTTTTCCACTGGGATTCTCTGCCTCTAGCCCTGTTACGGGGCTGAGTCACTGGCTTGCTGGGGCTCTCTCGTGCCGTCCCTGGGGGGGTGCGTCACCTGGGTGGGTTGATTCACTGTTGTGGTCGGCCTGTCTGGGTCCCCCCCCCCTTGGGTTGTACCGTGTCGGAGATCTTTGTGGGCTATACTCGGCCTTGTCTCAGGATGGTAAGTTGGTGGTTGAAGATTTCCCTCTAGTGGTGTGGGGGCTGTGCTTTGGCAAAGTGGGTGGGGTTATATCCTTCCTGTTTGGCCCTGTCCGGGGGTGTCCTCGGATGGGGCCACAGTGTCTCCTGACCCCTCCTGTCTCAGCCTCCAGTATTTATGCTGCAGTAGTTTATGTGTCGGGGGGCTAGGGTCAGTTTGTTTATCTGGAGTACTTCTCCTGTCCTATTCGGTGTCCTGTGTAAATCTAAGTGTGCGTTCTCTAATTCTCTCCTTCTCTCTTTCTTTCTCTCTCTCGGAGGACCTGAGCCCTAGAACCATGCCCCAGGACTACCTGACATGATGACTCCTTGCTGTCCCCAGTCCACCTGGCCATGCTGCTGCTCCAGTTTCAACTGGCCTGGGCCCTAGGACCATGTCCCAGGACTACCTGACATGAGGACTCCTTGCTGTCCCCAGTCCACCTGGCCATGCTCCTGCTCCAGTTTCAACTGTTCTGCCTTACTATTATTCAACCATGCTGGTCATTTATGAACATTTGAACATCTTGGCCACGTTCTGTTATAATCTCCACCCGGCACAGCCGGAAGAGGACTGGCCACCCCACATATGCTCTCTCTAATTCTCTCTTTCTTTCTCTCTCTCGGAGGACCTGAGCCCTAGGACCGTGCCCCAGGACTACCTGACATGATGGCTCCTTGCTGTCCCCAGTCCACCTGACTGTGCTGCTGCTCCAGTTTCAACTGTTCTGCCTTATTATTATTTGACCATGCTGGTCATTTATGAACATTTGAACATCTTGGTCATGTTCTGTTATAATCTCTACCTGGCACAGCCAGAAGAGGACTGGCCACCCCACATAGCCCGGTTCCTCTCTAGGTTTCTTCCTAGGTTTTGGCCTTTCTAGGGAGTTTTTCCTAGCCACCGTGCTTTTACACCTGCATTGTTTGCTGTTTGGGGTTTTAGGCTGGGTTTCTGTACAGCACTTTGAGATATCAGCTGACGTACGAAGGGCTATATAAATAAATTTGATTTGATTTGATTTGATTTAAATCACTCACTACTGTAAGACGTTGTGGATAAGAGCGCCTTCTAAAATGAGACAGTTGTTTGTGTTCTCGTTTCGACTCCCTCTACATTTGCAATCAAACACCTGAATTTTCTCCATTACCTTAGCTATCATACTCCACCATACTTCCACCGGGCATTCCACTGATTTCAAAAGCAATGCAGGTGTAGAAGCACGGTGGCTTGGAAAAACTCCCTAGAAAGGCCAAAACCTAGGAAGAAACCTAGAGAAAAATGTAAAAATAATTATTCAGTGATGTTGCTTTGAAGAGGGGAAAATCCATCACTTTGATTGCATTAGTAAATAGCCTACAGTCCAATGAGTTTGTTTATCACAAAGGCCCATAAGTAAAATGAGACTCATATTGAATCAATATAATATTAATGACAATACAATTCCACTTTCAGTTTCTACTTGATTATGAAAGATCACTGAAATATCAAATAATGCATATTGAGAAAGGTCCTGAGAAATGGATACCCAAGCTAGTCATAGCAGGGAATATGCTTTTGCATAGTCTGAGGTGCATGATCTATAGACACCATGGTTCTGTTAGCATTGGTCAAGGTTTGTTGACTTTGTAAAGAGCTGCTCTGCTCTTGGTGCCTTGGCCCCTAATGTCTGTCTGGCAGCAGTGAACCTTCACTGACGCACACCACTGACGACAATACTTGTTACCATCCATCTGTCTGCATGCAACATGCATACACACACACAGGTCTGATTATCCCTGTCTGTCTGTCTGTCTGTCTGTCTGTCTGTCTGTCTGTCTGTCTGTCTGTCTGTCTGTCTGTCTGTCTGTCTGTCTGTCTGTCTGTCTGTCTGTCTGTCTGTCTGTCTGTCTGTCTGTCTGTCTGTCTGTCTGTCTGTCTGTCTGTCTGTCTGGCTGGCTGGCTGGCTGGCTGGCTGGCTGGCTGGCTGGCTGGCTGGCTGGCTGGCTGGCTGGCTCCAGTGTCTTATTGTCTGTACATTTGGTGGTTGTAGCTCCTCATTGACAGACTAACATCCCAGCATTCTCCTTTCACCTTTTCAATATGAATGAATTGTTCCCGGACACATGCCTTGTGTCTCTAGTGAACAAGAGTCCTTTTAAAGTGCTGAAGACATGGCTTTGTTTTAAGGTATGACGCCATTATGTAACATGCTATTATGTATTTTAGACAATTAGAGTTTAATTCAGGAAGTCTATTATATCACAAACAAGGTAACTCAATAATGGTACCTCAAGACAAAGAGGATGAATGGGAGAGACTGTGATGATGCTGAGACATGAGTTCCACTCAATTTCCCAGAGCTAAATGTGTGGTGAACTCTTCTCCCCTTGTCTGTGTGTGTGACGAGGCCTCCTTTTCAGGTGAGTCACACCATGGGATTAAAACAGGAAAATCAAAACTGTAAACCCACATTCTAAAACACTGGAGTCACACAGCGTATAAGAGAATGATTGGCCAAATTCAACTTTACTCAGTTTGCATTTCCACTGGGCACAATTCAACGTCTATTCCACGTTGGTTTAATGTAATTTCATTGAAATGATGTGCAAACAATGTTGATTCAAACAGTGTGTGCTGTGCCCAGTGGGTTGTTACATGAGACAGAGAATGTGGGGCCTGATAAAACTACTACAGGCCTACCCAAGGGAAAGATCAACTAAGACTGCCTCCATTAGAATTTTTGGATTTTCTTGATAGTTTACATAAATGGATTACATAAATAGTTTACATAATTCGTTTACATTAATAGTTTACATAAGTAGTTTATATATATAATCAACATAAGTGGTTTACATAAATAGCTGACATAAATAGTGTGCATACATAATTTACATGTGTCGTTTACATGGATAGTTTACACAAGTAGATTACATGAATAGTTTACATAAGACTCGGCAGTTCGACAGCCACTACTGGTTTAACAATTGTACGTTTCACATCAATGTTAGCATTCTGTGTCCATGTGTTATCAATAAAGACATTCCAGAACTGCTAATGGTTTTGTATCAGGATAACTAAATAGTGAGAGAAACTGATTCCTCTCACAGAAAATTGAGGCCACAAAGGTTAAGGCCTTACCGTAATACAGAATACCAGTTCATTCACACTAGTCATTAAGTGTAAAGTTGTCCTTGGCAGCAGTCAGTCTCAACCAATCAGATTATTCAGTGAGTCCACACACACACACACACACACACACACACACACACACACACACACACACACACACACACACACACACACACACACACACACACACACACACACACACACACACACACACACACACACACACACACACACACACACACACACACACACACACACACACACACACACACACACACACACACACACACACACACACACACACACACACACACACACACACCTCAACAGAAAACCATACATCATTTTTATTGACTCAGGCTACATTGGTCTGGGACCAGTGTGTGATAATTAAAACCCTAAAAGCCTCTCCAATGTGCTGCTACTGAAAACCAGAACCACCACCACCATCCTGTTACCTTTAAGTTACCATTAGTGCTGCACCAATAAACATGAGTCTGTTTTAGCCTTTAATCACATTAGGCTATATTGTCTCTGGGAAACTTGGAAAAATAGCGTTGAGAATGTTGTGCTATATAAGGATCCGGATCTGTTGCATGCGAAAGTATTTGTCTCCCTTGAAGTTTTTCCTATTTTGTTGCATTACACCTTGTAATTTAAATGGATTTGGATTTGGATTTAATGTAATGGACATACACAAAATAGTCCAAATTACACCTTGTAATTTAAATGGATTTGGATTTGGATTTAATGTAATGGACATACACAAAATAGTCCAAATTGGTAAGGTGAAAAATTACTTGTTTCAAAAAATTCCCCAAAATGAAAAGTGGTGCAGGAATATGTATTTGCTATGAACCCCTAATTTAAAACATACAACATTTTATTTCACCTTTATTTAACCAGGTAGGCTAGTTGAGAACCAGTTCTCATTTACAACTGCAACCTGGCCAAGATAAAGCAAAGCAGTGCGACACAAACAACACAGTTACACATGGAATAAACAAATGTACAGTCAATAACACAATAGAAAAGCCTATATCCAGTGTGTGCAAATGTAGTAAGATTAGTGAGTTAAGGCAATAAATAGGCCATAGTGGCAAAATAATTACAATTGAACAATTGAACACTGGAGTGATAGATGTGCAGAAGATGAATGTGCAAGTATAGATACTGGGGTGCAAAGGAGCAAAGAAATAAATAAGACTATGGGGATGAGGTTGTTGGGTGGGCTATTTACAGATGGGCTATATACAGGTGCAATGACCGGTAAGCTGCTCTGACTGATGCTGATGCTTACAGTTAGTCAGCGAGACAAAAGTCTCCAGCTTCAGTGATTTTTGCAATTTGTTCCAGTCATTGGCAGCAGAGAACTGGAAGGAAAGGCGGCTAAAAGAGGAGTTGGCTTTGTGGGTGACCAGTGAAATATACCTGCTTGTGCGCGTGCTATGGGTGGGTGCTGCTATGGTGACCAGTGAGCTGAGATAAGGTGGGGCTTTACCTAGCAAAGACTTATAGATGACCTGGAGCCAGTGGGTTTGGCGATGAATATGAAGCGAGGGCCTGCCAACGAGAGCGTACAGGTCGCGGTGGTGGGTCGTATATGGGGCTTTGGTGACAAAACGGATGGCACTGAAATAGACTACATCCAATTTTCTGAGTGTTGGAGGCTATTTTGTAAATGACATCGCCGAAGTTGAGGATTGGCAGGATAGTCAGCTTTACGAGGGTATGTTTGGCAGCATGAGTGAATGATAAATAAATTACCTTCAGAAGTCATAAATATATTATAATTTATAAAAAAATATTAGAAACTTTGAACATCCCACAGAGCACCAATAAATCCATTATTAAAAAATGGAATGTATATGGCACCACAACAAACCTGACAAGAGAGGGCCGCCCACCAAAACTCACGGACCAGACAAGGAGGGCATTATTCAGAGAGGCAACAAAGACACCAAAGATAACCCTGACAGCGGCGATTGGAATATCTGTCCATAGGACCACTTTAAGCCGTACACTCCACAGAGCTGGGCTTTATGGAAGAGTGGCCAGAAAAAGCCATTGCTTAAAGAAAAAAAATGATATTCACCAAAAGGCATGTGGGAGACTCCCTATACATATGGAAGAAGGTACTCTGGTCAGATGAGACTAAAATGTAGCTTTTTGGCCATCAAGGAAAATGCTATGCCTGGTGCAAATCCAACACCTCTCATGACCCTGAGAGTACCATCCCCACAGTGAAGCATAGTGGTGGCAGCATCATGCTGTGGGGATGTTTTTCATCTGCAGAGACTGGGAAACTTGTCAGAATTGAAGAAATGATGGATTGCGCAAAAATGATGGATCGTGCTAAATATAGGGAAATCCTTGAGGAACACCTGTTTCAGTCTTCCAGAGATTTGAGACTTGGACGGAGGTTCACCTTCCTGCAGGACAATGACCCTAAATATACCACTAAAGCAACACTCGAGAGGTTTAAGGGGACACATTTACATGTCTTAGAATGGCCTAGTCAAAACCCAGACCTCAATCCAATTGAGAATCTGTGGAATGACTTAAAGATTGCTGTACACCAGCGGAAGCAGTTCCGGCTTGAAAAAAGGGCTAAAATCCCGTTGGCCAGATGTGCCAAGCTTTTAAAGACATACCCCAAGAGACTTGCAGCTGTAATTGCCGAGAAAGGTGGGTTTAGAAAGTATTTATTTTTCTTGGGGGGGAGTTGGTTGATTAGTTATGCACCCTCAAGTTTTCTGTTTTTTGTTTGTTTGTTGCATGTTGTGTATATCAAATGATACAAACCCCACAAAAATAGATATTAATTCCAGGTTGTAAGGCAACAAAATAGGAAAAATGCCAAGGGGGGTGAGTACTTTCGCAAGCCATTGTATATAGTTACAAAAAATATTGTAATACACATATTACATCAAATGCAATAATCATTTCTTTATATGCAGAACTGTGAATGGGTTGTCCTTCTGTAGCTCAGTTGGTAGAGCATGGCGCTTGTAACGCCAGGGTATTGGGTTCGATTCCCGGGACCACCCATACGTAGAATGTATGCACACATGACTGTAAGTCGCTTTGGATAAAAGCGTCCGCTAAATGGCATATATTATTATTATGAATGAATACAATAAGAATTATATTATATTTTGTTAAAAAACTATATTTTAAATTCAACAGAATATGAAGCCTACAATACTGTAGAGTTCTGTAGATATAAGTTAGTTTAACCTCTAAGCTAACATGGAATGGTTTTAAGATGGTAATAGCATGGATAATTTATCTATTTGTTTAGGAATTTAAGGATCCCTTAGATTATATTTAAAAAATATAAAATATTGAATTTGGCCAATTAAAACGCGTTGAATAAGACATTCATAAATTACAAAAAAGACAGTAAAAAAAAATAATAATAAGGAATAAGGTTTTGAAGTGTCCGTCCTATATCTAGGATATATAAGACAGCTCAGGAAATATTTAAGGTTTTTTTTGTTGACATTTTTAACCCCTTATTTTCATTGGCACAAAACGACCACCATACTTCCATTTGTTTGTATTGGTTACCTTCAGATGAGTGACACTTGTGGGGGTCATTCTGACGCTACAGACTTCTCGCTCCAATTTTCAGGATGTCTTGTGGATTGAGAAACACTGCTGTAGCTCGGCCACCTTCCACCACAGATGCGGAAAGCTGACATAGGCAGATGTGGTGCATTGAGACACATGCAAAAAAACATATATAGAATCTCTCATTTAGACTGACAGATTTTGATGGGTATTTTTTTGTTATGTTACTTATATTGACACATGGATTAATAAGGGGTCAAACACACCAATAGCATTTACTGGCCGAGAGTACTTAGCATCTTTGAACTCATTTGAGAACCGAGTGTTCACCGATTTAGAATCATGTGAAAATTTCGGTCCCTAAGGGCTCACATACACCAATGGCCGAGGATACTTACTCACTGGGCACACACTGGTTGAATTAACGTTGTTTCCACGTACTTGCAATGATATTACATTGAACCAATGTGGAAAAGACGTTGAATTGACGTCTGTGCCCATTGGGTAGCACCTGAACATAGTTTGCAAACCGATTCCACACTGATTTTACATGTAGAAACACCGGAAAAATGTCAGACGTCTACAGAGATTGGTCCCTACTAAAACACAGCCCGCTGAATGATTGGTCCCTAAAACACAGCCCGCTGAACGATTGGTCCCTAAAACACAGCTCGCTGAACGATTGGTCCCTAAAACACAGCCCGCTGAACGATTGGCAGACGAACTCTAGATGGGTGTGATGTGTACGAACTCTAAAATACTCCAACTCCAAGCAAGAATGACATCCAAACTGCCAGAGAAATCTAACACGACTTCCATGGATTTGTGACTGTTCTAATATTTGATATGGCTACTAAATAAATGCTAGATACAAACCATGTTGACTTAATAAAAACCAGAGTGAAATCTGAGCGAAGCAGCTGCTGTGTAGACCATGTGATACCTACAATTCTAGAAAGAGTGGAAGCATGGTTTTATGGGGAGGCATAGTTTGAAAACACATTTTTTTATTTAGAAATTGTTCCAAAAATCGTAACACATAGATTACCTTCAGAAAGTATTCACACCCCTTGACTTTTTCAACATTATGCTATGTTGCAGCCTGAATTTAAGGTTAATGAAACAGAGATTTGTTTTGTCACTGGCCTGCACCCAATACCTCATAATGTCAAAGCAGAATTACGTTTTTCGAAATTTGTACAAATGTATTAAAAATGAAAAGCTGAAACGTCTTGAGTCAATAAGTATTCAACCCCTTTCTTATGGAAAGCCTAAATACGTTCAGGAGTACAATTGTGCTTAATTAACAAGTCACATAATGAGTTGCAAGGACTCTGTGTGCAATAATCATGTTTAACATGATTTTTGTACTCATCCCTGTACCACACACATACAATTACCTGTAAGGTCCCTATGTCGAGCAGTGAATTTCAACCACAGATTCAACCATAAAGACCAGGGAGGTTTTCCAATGCCTCGGAAAAGAAGGGCACCTATTGGTAGATGGGTAAAAAAAGCAGACCCTTAATATCCCTTTGAGCATGGTGAAGTTATTAATTGCACTTTGGATGTTGTATCAATGCATCCAGTCACTACAAAGATATAGGCGTCCTTCCTAACTGGAGAGGAAGGAAACCACTCAGGGATTTCACCATGAGGCCAATGGTGGCTTTAAAACATTTACAGAGTTTAATGGCTGTGATAGGAGAAAACTGAGGATATATCAACAACATTGTAGTTACTCCACAATACTAATCTAATTGACAGAGTGAAACGGAAACCTTTATAGAATAAAACTATTCCAAACATGCATCCTGTTTGCAACAAAGTAATACTGAAAAACATGTCTGGGGCAAATCCAAAACAACACATTACTGAGTACCACTTTCCATATTATCAAGCATAGTGGTGGCTGCATCATGTTATGGGTATGCTTGTAATCATTAAGGACTGGGGAATCATTTAGGATAAAAATTTAACTGAATGGAGCTAAGCAGAGGCTTAGCGCAAAATAGGCCTAGAGGAGAACCTGGCTCAGTCTGCATTCCACCATCCACTGGGAGATTAATTTACCCTTCAGCCTGACTTACTGTACTGATTCAGTTAGTCTCAGCACAGATGACACGATAAATCAAGATGGCTGCTGTTTGACAGTAGAAGTAAGTAAAGACTTTGAAGTATGTCCCAGGAGCCCTGGTAGGTTTTCCACAGTGGTGCCTGTCTACTCCACACAGAGGCTGTGTCCCAAATGATACACTTTTCCCTATTTAGTGCACTCCTTTTGACCAGGGCCCATTGGCAATAGGGTGCCATTTTGGAGAAAGACAGAGTCTATGTAAATAAAGAGGACAGGGTTAGTAGAGCTTGGTTATGGGCTAGGCTCTGCTGCACTTCCTGCTCTAGCCCATATAAGGAGGCTTGGTGATGAACAAAGCAGTCCCACTGCCTGGGCTGGGACACTTGATCTACAGAGACAAATGGGACAACACACACACACACAATGCAAAATAAAATGCATAAACAAGGAAGTTGCCAATCCCTCATTCACCCCTCTGTCACTTGTTACTTGTCCTTGGGACATACTGACATTCACTCACTCACCCATTCACAACCTTTCACTCACTCACTCACTCACTCACTCACTCACTCACTCACTCACTCACTCACTCACTCACTCACTCACTCACTCACTCACTCACTCACTCACCAAGGGTGGAAAGAGTACTGAAATGTTCTACACAAGTAAAAATACTGTTACTTTAATGATATTTTACTCAAGTAGAAGTAAAATGACGGAGGTGGCGGAGGTAGTTAGCTCATCGATGCTATCAGCGGAGTCAGAGTTAGCAAAGCAGTCTTTTAGCGTCGCTTCCGAAAACAGAGAACCTTCTCAACAAAGCGCATCACGGCTGGGTACTTCCTGTTTGAGCTTCTGATTGTAAACAGGAAGCAGGAGTATAGTCATGATCTGACTTGCCAAAGGGGGGAACGACGGTAGAGTAACAAGCAGGTGTGTCCTACCCAACGTCCCTCAATTTTTCATAAACTCTCATCAGGCTCCCGAGTGGTGCAACGGTCTAAGGCACTGCATCTCAGTGCAAGAGGTGTCACTACAGTCCCTGTTTCGATTCCAGACTGTATCACATCCGGCCGTGATTGGGAGTCCCATAGTGCGGCTCACAATTTGCCCAGCGTCGTCCGGGTTTGGCCGGGGTAGGCTGTCATTGTAAGCAACAATATGTTCTTAACTGACTTGCCTAGTTAAATTAAGCTTAAAATAACAAAAACATTAAACATTTTTAGAATCTATTGGAGTAGCAGGGCAAAGAAAGATATCCCTAGAATTCACACAATCAGCTTAATGGCATCCCTGGGCCCTTATACGATTAATGACTAAAGGTTGACTGAGAGAGGGGAGGAGAGGTGGTGACTGGAAAGCTCACCAAGTCTTTCCCGGCCTCGGAGTTGTCATTCCAGGATGACAGGGAATGACTCCATCCATCCACGAGAGCTGCTGACAGTAGAACTCACTTCCAGCTCCTGATGGGTGTGAGTAACATCCACAGGGCCTGGACCAACACAAACCTCCATGCAACCACATAGGAAAAACAGATGGCCCCGGCCTGAACACTCTCCCCTCCAACCTCCGTAACACCACAGTCAACCACATGATGACATCCACCAACAATTACTAACACGAACCAAAAACTGGACTTTTCACCTTTATGAAGTTAAGAGATTAAAGAGAAGAGCAGAGGGGAGGAGAGGAGAGGTGGAAATGTGTTGAAGTGAGTGAGAGATGTGGAGATGAAGTGAATCATTATCTTGACTGGTTCATTGATCAACCCAGCAGCCCAAAATACATCTCTCTGCATCATTCAGCCCCAACATCGGCCTTATCAGTGCTGTGTTTTGATCAAGAGGCTTTGGCCTAACTCCTCAAGGCCACAGCCTATGGGTGCACGACAACACCTGCCTGCAAGGGCAAAACCACACAAATACCTTTCATGCAGCGATGCTGTTAAAACAAGGGTGTTAAATGGTGTCAGGCCCAGCTCTAAATATCAGCCCTGTTATTGTTCTGCAGCTGCTCTGTTCAGCACAGTGTGGCGAAGGACCAGTTACCCACAGACAAGCAGGTGTGAGTGGGGAAAGGGACCACCTACAGCACAGTCCTCTACAGCTGTGAAAGGAGAGAGATCTCCGAAGAGGCTCTGTTGTTGCTGTCCCTTCTGTGTCTCATAAAGAAGTGCAGGTGTAGTGAGTCTCAACAATGTATCTAGGGGTGGCCCCCAGCCAGCACCTTGGCCCTCTCTCTCTCTCTCTCTCTCTCTCTCTCTCTCTCTCTCTCTCTCTCTCTCTCTCTCTCTCTCTCTCTCTCTCTCTCTCTCTCTCTCTCTCTCTCTCTCTCTCGCTCTCTATCTCTCTCAGTCCCCCCTCTCTCCCCTTCTTTCTCTCTCGCCCCCGCTCTCTCTCTCACTCTCTCCATCTCACTCATTCTCTCTCTCTCCATCTTTTGGAGGCCTGCCAAAAAATAAATGAAGTCAATTTCAATTAGCTTTATTAGCATGACGTGTTGATACATATTGCCAAAGCACAATGTTACAGTTAACAGTTATGCTCTCACCAGTCAGCACCTTGGCTCCCCCCTTCTCTCTCGCTCTGTTTCTGTATCTTTCTGTATCTCTGTATCTCTTTCTCTCCATCTTTGGAGGCCTGCCAAAAAAGTTCATGATTAATGAAGGTCTTATTATGTTCTTTGTATACATATTCTCCTGCTGTAATTCAAACACAGATTATGCTGTCTGATCACAGTTAGAGGACAGATTCATCTGTTGTTATGAATTAGCTGTCTGACAGCGGTTTGTTTACATGATAGTGTCAGTATTACTCAATTTGCTGATAAACATTTCTATCAGTCTAGTTATTACAATGGACATACTGTAGATATGTCGAAAACAACATATTCTTAACAGCGTTCCTCACTGAGTTCCCTGAATTCCTATCGGACCTTGTAGTCATAGCAGATAATATTCTAATCTTTGGTGACCTTAATATTCACATGGAAAAGTCCACAGACCTACTCCAAAAGGCTTTCGGAGCCATCATCGACTCAGTGGGTTTTGTCCAACATGTCTCTGGACCCACTCACTGTCACAGTCATACTCTGGACCTAGTTTTGTCCCATGGAATAAATGTTGTGGATCTTAATGTTTTTCCTCATAATCCTGGACTATCGGACCACCATTTTATTACGTTTGCAATTGCAACAAATAATCTGCTCAGACCCCAACCAAGGAACATCAAAAGTCGTGCTATAAATTCACAGACAACACAAAGATTCCTTGATGTCCTTCCAGACTCCCTCTGTCTACCCAAGGGCGCCAGAGGACAAAAATAAGTTAACCACCTAACTGAGGAACTAAATTTAACCTTGCGCAATACCCTAGATGCAGTTGCACCCCTAAAAACTAAAAACATTTCTCATAAGAAACTAGCTCCCTGGTACACAGAAAATACCCGAGCTCTGAAGCAAGCTTCCAGAAAATTGGAAAGGAAATGGCGCCACACCAAACTGGAAGTCTTACAACTAGCTTGGAAAGACAGTACCGTGCAGTACCGAAGAGCCCTTACTGCTGCTCGATCATCCTATTTTTCTAACTTAATTGAGGAAAATAAGAACAATCCGAAATTCCTTTTTGATACTGTCGCAAAGCTAACTAAAAAGCAGCATTCCCCAAGAGAGGATGACTTTCACTTTAGCAGTGATAAATTCATGAACTTCTTTGAGGAAAAGATTATGATTATTAGAAAGCAAATTACGGACTCCTCTTTAAATCTGCGTATTCCTTCAGAGCTCAGTTGTCCTGAGTCTGCACAACTCTGCCAGGACCTAGGATCAAGAGAGACACTCAAGTGTTTTAGTACTATATCTCTTGACACAATGATGAAAATAATTATGGCCTCTAAACCTTCAAGCTGCATACTAGACCCTATTCCAACTAAACTACTGAAAAAGCTGCTTCCTGTGCTTGGCCCTCCTATGTTGAACATAATAAACATCTCTCTATCCACCGGTTGTGTACCAAACTCACTAAAAGTGGCAGTAATAAAGCCTCTCTTGAAAAAGCCAAACCTTGACCCAGAAAAAATAAAAAACTGTCGGCCTATATCGAATCTCCCATTCCTCTCAAATTTTTTAGAAAAGGCTGTTGCGCAGCAACTCACTGCCTTCCTGAAGACAAACAATGTATACGAAATGATTCAGTTGTTATGCACTTGAGTGAGGACCCAAAAGTGGTTTAACAAAAACAGAGTCCTTTAATGTAAAAACACAGGGAAGACATAGATCCTCTTCAGATGTATATAATGGCAAAATAGACAACCCGCAGAGAGGGCGGCAAATGAAACAAAAAGTCCTTCTGATATTTACAGAAGAGTCCCCCTTCTTAGCAGCAGAGGAGAATAGCTGGGTTAGAGTCCCCTTCTTAGCAGCAGAGGAGAATAGCTGGGTTAGCGGCGACAGACTGCTGGTCTCTCTGGGTAGGCGCGGGTCATAGAGGACAGAGGTACCTGATCACACGTAGCATCAGATGAACAGGCAGATTCTGACAGGACGGGACAAGGGTGAAGCAAACGAGACAATAGTTTGGTTCTGGCATGAGAAACTCAAACGAGAATCTGACAAAGAAAGAAGCAGGAACAGAGAGAGAAATAGAGACCTAATCAGAGGGAAAAGGGGAACAGGTGGGAAAAGGGTGAACGAGGTAGTTAGAGAAGATGAGGAACAGCTGGGGGGAGGAGAGAAAGAGAAGGTAACCTAATACGACCTGCAGAGGGAGACGGAGTGAAGAGAAATAACAGGAACAAGACATAATATGACAATACATAACATCAGTCTGGTTTTAGACCCCATCATAGCACTGAGACGGCACTTGTGAAGGTGGTAAATTACATTTTAATGGCATCGGACCGAGGCTCTGCATCTGTCCTCGTGCTCCTAGACCTTAGTGCTGCTTTTGATACCATCGATCACCACATTCTTTTGGAGAGATTGGAAACCCAAATTGGTCTACACGGACAAGTTCTGGCCTGGTTTAGATCTTATCTGTCGGAAAGATATCAGTTTGTCTCTGTGAATGGTTTGTCCTCTGACAAATCAACTGTAAATTTCGGTGTTCCTCAAGGTTCCGTTTTTAAACAAAGAGATCTTCTGTTGAATCTGCCAATTTATCTTAATGGTTGTACAGTCGTCTCAAATAAAACTGTGAAGGACCTCGGCGTTACTCTGGACCCTGATCTCTCTTTTGAAGAACATATCAAGACCATCTCAAGGACAGCTTTTTTCCATCTACGTAACATTGCAAAAATCAGAAACTTTCTGTCCAAAAATTATGCAGAAAAATTAATCCATGCTTTTGTCACTTCTAGGTTAGACTACTGCAATGCTCTACTTTCCGGCTACCCGGATAAAGCACTAAATAAACTTCAGTTAGTGCTAAATACGGCTGCTAGAATCCTGACTAGAACCAAAAAAATTGATCATATTACTCCAGTGCTAGCCTCTCTACACTGGCTTCCTGTCAAAGCAAGGGCTGATTTCAAGGTTTTACTGCTAACCTACAAAGCATTACATGGGCTTGCTCCTACCTATCTCTCTGATTTGGTCCTGCCGTACATACCTACACGTACGCTACGGTCACAAGACGCAGGCCTCTTAATTGTCCCTAGAATTTCTAAGCAAACAACTGGAGGCAGGGCTTTCTCCTATGGAGCTCCATTTTTATGGAACGGTCTGCCTACCCATGTCAGAGACGCAAATCTCGGTCTCAACCTTTAAGTCTTTACTGAAGACTCATCTCTTCAGTGGGTCATATGATTGAGTGTAGTCTGGCCCAGGAGTGGGAAGGTGAACGGAAAGGCTCTGGAGCAACGAACCGCCATTGCTGTCTCTGCCTGGCCGGTTCCCCTCTTTCCACTGGGATTCTCTGCCTCTAACCCTATTACAGGGGCTGAGTCACTGGCTTACTGGGGCTCTCTCATGCCGTCCCTGGAAGGGGTGCGTCACCTGAGTGGGTTGATTCACTGATGTCATCATCCTGTCTGGGTTGGCGCCCCCCCTTGGGTTGTGCCATGGCGGAGATCTTTGTGGGCTATACTCAGCCTTGTCTCAGGATGGTAAGTTGGTGGTTGAAGATATCCCTCTAGTGGTGTGGGGGCTGTGCTTTGGCAAAGTGGGTGAGGTTATATCCTTCCTGTTTGGCCCTGTCCGGGGGTGTCCTTGGATGAGGCCACAGTGTCTCCTGACCCCTCCTGTCTCAGCCTCCAGTATTTATGCTGCAGTAGTTTATGTGTCGGGGGGCTAGGGTCAGTTTGTTATATCTGGAGTACTTCTCCTGTCCTATTCGGTGTCCTGTGTGAATCTAAGTGTGCGTTCTCTAATTCTCTCCTTCTCTCTTTCTTTCTCTCTCTCGGAGGACCTGAGCCCTAGGACCATGCCCCAGGACTACCTGACATGATGACTCCTTGCTGTCCCCAGTCCACCTGACCGTGCTGCTGCTCCAGTTTAAACTGTTCTGCCTTATTATTATTCGACCATGCTGGTCATTTATGAACATTTCAACATCTTGTCCATGTTCTGTTATAATCTTCACTCCACAGCCAGAAGAGGACTGGTCACCTCACATAGCCTGTTTCCTCTCTAGGTTTCTTCCTAGGTTTTGGCCTTTCTAGGGAGTTTTTCCTAGCCACCGTGCTTCTACACCTGCATTGCTTGCTGTTTGGGGTTTTAGGCTGGGTTTCTGTACAGCACTTTGAGATATCAGCTGATGTACGAAGGGCTATATAAATACATTTGATTTGATTGGATTAATAGGGACTGACTTACGCTGTATAGGTTGACCTAGAGATGATTGTACTACATTTTAAAATCCACACTAGCAAACCACTCAGTGCGAAGCAATGTATTAAGCGTGCATCTTAGGTGCTTTGATAGTATGGATATTAGAACGTAGCCAACATCTACTAAATTAGTTTGATTTGTACAAGTCAGTTGGTTCTATACTGATCCGTGCCTGTAGCACAACTGACCTTGTCTGACCTGCCTATGAAATGCATCGCTCTTTCACACTTTAAAAAAAGAGCTGTTAGTGTTCTGATCTCTTCCGCTTGGCCAGTCTGTCACTGTCACCACCATGGTGTCATTGCACTGTATTACCACCCATTGGTATTAAACCTGTTATCAACTGGACCAGGATAGATCACTAGCACTGCTGGGTGACTCGAAAAGCCATGGTCAGTCGATCAATAATGTAATAGTACTGTACTTTTAGTAAAGGTGTTAATATTTAATTTCAGAATCTGTGGAAACTATGAGAATAGAAAGGTTCAAAACATTTGTGAAACATCACAGCTCAGTTGAAAAATATTTGGCAAGTAGAAGTCAAGACTGGATGGTGTTCAGAGATACTGTAGATGGGAAGTGTTGAGGGTAGCTGAAGGGTGAGATAAAAGAATGGTGTAAAAACAATTAAGAGATAACTAATGTAGACTGTACTGTGTACCATGGCAGTAAAATGTATATAGTATCTATAAGCATAAAATAGAATGCTAAAGTAGAATCCTTAATGTTGTTGTGCATTTATTTACTCCAATTAGGGGAGGGGAAGTAGGGTTAATGGAATATAATAAAGGAAAATATCTATATTTTTTAAATAAGATATCGATATGGAGGATTGGAAATCCTCACTTTACTATTTATATTTGTCACTATTTTTTATTTTACTTCACAACATTCCTTAAGAAAATAATGTACTTTTTACTCCATACATTTTCCTTGGCACTCAAAGTACTCATTACATTTTAGCAGGGCAGGAAAATGTTCCAGTTCACGCACTTATCAACAGAACATCCCTGGTCATTCCCACAGCTTCTGATCTGGCAGACTCACTAAACATGCATGCTTCGTTTGTAAATTACAGTAACAGTCAAAGGTGTGGGTTTTTCTACATCGTAGAATAATAGCGAAGACATCAAAACTATGAAATAACACATATGGAATCGTGTAGTATCCAAAAAAGTGTTCAACAAATTTAAATCTATTTTATATTTGAGATTCTTCAAAGTAGCCACCCTTTGCCTTGATGATATATTTTCGCACTCTTGGCATTCTCTCAACCAGCTTCATGAGGTAGTCACCTGGAATGCATTCCAATTAACAGGTGTCCCTTGTTAAATGTTAATTTTTCGGAATTTCTTTCCTCCTTAATGCATTTGAGTTGTGTTGTGACAAGGTAGGGGTGGTATACAGAAGATATCCCTATCGCTGTATCTTTGTGAGACACAGAGTAGGTGAACGGATGATCTCCGCATGTGTAGTTTCCACCGTGAAGCATGAAGGAGGAGGTGTGATTGTGTAATTGTGCTTTGTTGGTGACACTGTTGGTGATTCATTTAGAATTCAAGGAACACTTAACCAGCATGGCTACCACAGCATTCTGCAGTAATACTTAGTGGGACTATCAATTGATTTTCAACAGGAGAATGACCCATAACACCCTTCCCAGCTGTGTAAGGGCTATTTGACCAAGGAGAGTGATAGAGTGCTGCGTCAGATGACCTGGCCTCCACAATCACCCAACCTTAACCCAATTGAGATGGTTTGGGATGAGTTGGACCACAGAGTGAAGGGAAAGCAGCTAACAAGTGCTCAGCACATGTGGGAACTCCTTCAAGACTGTTTGAAAAGCATTCCTCATGAGAGAATACCAAGAGTATGCAAATGTCATCAAGGAAAAGGGTGGCTACTTTGAAAAATCTACAACATATTTTGATTTGTTTAACACTTGGTTACTGGTTACTGTGTTATATCATATTTTTGATGTCTTCACTATTATTCTACAATGTAGCTAATGGTAAAAATAAAGAAAAACCTTTGAATGAGAAGGTGTGTCCAAACTTTTGACTGGTACTGTATGTCTGAATGTTGGAGTGTGCCCCTGGCTATCCATTAATAAATAAAAACAAGAAAATGGTGCTGTCTGGTTATTAAGGAATTTGAAATTATTTATACTTTTAGTTTTGATACTTAAGTATATTTTAGCAATCACATTTACTTTTGATTCTTAAGCATATTTTAAACCACATAATGTTTTACTTTTACTGAAGTAGAGTTTTACTGGGTGACTTTTACTTTTACTTGAGTCATTGTCTTTGAATGGATCTATACTTTTACTCAAGTATGACAATTGGGTACTTTTTCCACCACTGAATTAGTGTCTTTGTCGGTTGTGGCTGTAAAATGAAGAAACTGAATCAAGATTAATTGCATCTCATTTAGAGGTGATAATTGTGTCTCATGTCATGATAATTGCGTCTCATGGGGAAATAAGGTGATGAAGCAATTTGATCCTCAATTTAGATCACTTATTCCCACTAGATCCCCTTATTCCCCTTAGATCCCCCTATTCCCCCTAGATCCCATTATTCCCCTTAGATCCCCTGATTCCCCTTATTCCCCTTCGATCCCCTTATTCCATTTAGATTATTTCTCTGAGATGTATTTCTCAGGAGATGTGAGTTCTACAGTGAGGGGTCCATCTCTTTAAAACACACTGGGAGCAGACAGACAGACAGACAGACAGACAGACAGACAGACAGACAGACAGACAGACAGACAGACAGACAGACAGACAGACAGACAGACAGACAGACAGACAGACAGACAGACAGACAGACAGACAGACAGACAGACAGACAGACAGACAGACAGACAGACAGACAGACAGACAGACAGACAGACAGACAGACAGACAGACAGACAGACAGACATGTGGACACACTCTTCAATGGCTTTTCCCCCCTCCTTCATCCCTCTGTCCTCCTAACGACATTGACAGCTGCAATGAAGAAGAGGGGATCCCAGCAGAGAGAGAGAGAGACAGAGAGAAAAGGCTGTTCCTTTCCTCCCCTGTCTCTTTAGAAAGGACCCGTCCTCAGGGAGACTAGGATTAAACTGTTAATTCCTCTCCTCCCTTCTCTACGGTACTGGGATAAACCAGCCTAGCATCCAGTAGAGATGCTTTCTGTTGACATGATATACAGTACATCCCTTTCTGCTATCCATGGTCCCTCACTGAAGAGTTAGAGGCCATTTTCAAAGCCCTATTATTCTGACACAATTGACTGGTCTCCTGTTGGTGAATTATTATGCTTCTGTATTCTGTTTCAACTTAACCTTCTGGCTTTGGCTTTGGCTCTTTATTTTATTTATTTATTTTATTTAACCTTTATTCAACCAGGTAGGCTAGTTGAGTACATGTTCTCTTTTGGCCAGGTCGCAACTGCGGCCAAGATTAAGAAAAGCCGTTTGACACATACAACAACACAGAGTTACACATGGAATATACAAACATACAGTCAATAATACAGAACAAAAAGTCTATATACAGTGTGTGCAAATGAGGTAGGGTAAAGGAGGTAAGGCAATAAATAGGCTATGGTGGCGATATAATTACATTATAGCAATTAAACGCTGGAATGGTAGATGTGCAGAAGTTTAGTGTGCAAGGAGAGATACTGGGGTGCAAAGGAGCAAGATAAGTAAATAAATACAGTATGGGGATGAGGTAGTTGAATGGGCTATTTACAGATGGGCTATGTACAGGTGCAGTGATCTGTGGGCTGTTCTGACAGCTAGTGCTTAAAGCTAGTGAGGGAAATATGAGTCTCCAGCTTCAGTGGTTTTTGCAGATCGTTCCAGTCATTGGCAGCAGAGAACTGGAAGGAAAGGCGGCCAAAGGAAGAATTGGCTTTGGGGGTGACCAGTGAGATATACCTGCTGGAGCCTGAGCTACGGGTGGGTGCTGCTATGGTGACCAGTGAGCTGAGATAAGGTGGGGCTTTACCCAGCAGAGACTTGTAGATGACCTGGAGCCAG